>NW_020837947.1:37683976-37823914 GCF_003676395.1 Aethalodelphis obliquidens
TTTTTTTCTGGGGTTGCGGACCAGTTGGCAAGATGTCTCACTCATTCAGCTTTTAAGTTAATGCTGGTGTGTGCTCACATCATGGCAACTGGCATCGCCTAGACTGAGTGACTCGAGAAAGAGCAAGGCAGAAGCCACAATGCCCCTTATGACCTACACTTTTAAATCCCACACTGCCATTTCTGCAAAATCCTTTAGGTCATAACAGGTCAACCCTATTCAGTGTTGGATGAGACTATACAATGGTAGGAATGCCCACAGGCAAGAATCACTGGGGGCCACTGTGATGGCTGGCTACCACATATTTTACTCTCAGAAAGTTATATTGCCAAGTTATGTATCTTAAGATAAATACTTAGATCTAAGGAAGTACCATTCAGTACTCTAATTGACAAAGAAAGATTGTAATTACAACAGGTGCAAAGAGAAAGATGGTGTGTTGGTATGGCTGGCAACCTGAAGCTATATTTCAGAAGACGAATATTCTCCAATGGATTTGAAATTTTAAAAAGTCTCAAAGCTAAAATTCTTCCAGACATATATATTAATTCTTCAAATAAGAAATTCAAATTAAAATTTGAATGATCAACTTCTAGAACCAAAAGAGTATAATAAATTCAAGGACATTATATAATTATAGCATAAAACCTGTATTAACCACTGGTTGAATGGGATACATCCACTTGTATTAAAATTCTGATTTCTTTTCTCCATTTATTAAGTTTTAACTTGCCTTTTTAATGTTTTTTTCACAGAAAAAATACCATTTGCTTCATTAAGAGTTTCAAAATGTAAATGATCCTGTGTTTCTAATGCTATCTTTAATTGATACATTTCAAACATTTACCAGGGATTAATATTATTACCATGATGAGCCTTTTGTACCACATAGTAGTCTTCGAAATATGTATCGTTAATGTTTAAAAAACAAGGTTGGTGGTACAAGAAAGCATACTAGAAATAGTCGCTCTGAAAGCCAGAGAGAGCACCTGTCCTTGGGCTCTGACACTTGAGAAAAGTAGGTGAATGCTTCCAAGATATTAAAAAATGTTTACATAGAAATGAAAACCTATTTTCATAAGCAAGTACTATATGGGATTGAGAAGAATGATTCTCCTCTAGCCAATCTTCACAATTCCCTATTTTCTGAATTTGATCTGGTTGATCTGTATACAATCTACTTGTGAAGCACTAATAGAATTGGCTTATTTCAAAAGACTTGGGTTCACTCATATGCTTATTTCAGAAGACTTGGGTTCACTGATATCTCTATAACCTACAAGTTAGCATGACTAAGAAATTATATTTTCTTGTCTGTAAAATGGGGATGGCAGCTTGGTTTCTGGTCTGCAAAATTTGTGACTTTACTTCATCTTTTGAAATAAGACAAATTTTAGGACACAAAAATCAGATACTAGGAAAGAGATTCTACCTACCCTTCATTTCTTACTAAACATAATGTTAAAATACTATTCGAACAATGCTATGGTCTATCTGTCAGACTTTGATGAGAGTAGAGTCACTGTAAGTGATGTTAAATAGGGAGTTTATTTTATATGGCTTATGCATTCATGGGAGCTGATTAAGCAGTCTAGGTGAGGCTGTTGCAGTTTATCTGGTACAGGGTCAGAAGTCAGCAGAGTGGAAGATAGTGTAGAGGAGAAAAAATATCTTTTTCCTCTCCCTTTCTAAATTCTAGGCTGGGGCCCCTCTAACAAAAGACAAATTAACGAGAGAAAAGCGCTCATGTTTATTTAATATAAGCTTTATGGGACATAGGAGCCTTTCTTCATAAGGAAGTGAAGCCCTTAAGAGGCAGTTAAAACTGAGCATTTTTATGCTAGGTTTGGTGATAAGTGGAAAGCGGTGAAAAAATGTGACACGACGAAAAAGGGTCTGAGCTAAGTGTAGCAGATTGGGGGACACAGTAAGTCCTGTTCATTCAGATTCCTCTGTGCATTTGAGGATAAGGACATTCCTTTCCTCTGGGTGTAGGGAGGGCCTCTGTCACAGGAGGGCTTTATGACCTGCTTTAGGGGAGGGTCAGAAGGTTCTTCTTGCACATGCTATTTCTTCCATTCCTTCAGCTGAAAATATTCAATATGCTAAGGTGCCACATTTTGGGGTAGCATGTCCCAAACCCCATCACTGAAAAAGGCAGATGGAAAAAGAATAGGGGAGACAAAGGACAACCTGGAACCCTCATTTGACTCTCACCACCTCAAATTACGATGACGTGGGTGAGCTGCAATATAAGCTGGTGCCCTCCACCTGCTGAAGGAGATGCTGAAGGAGGAGGGCCAGTCAGTGGGAACTGGAAGAGATGCAGCCTGCTGCTGTCACACGTCAAGACCAGCCAGCATACCTGCCATAATGTGCATGAGAGGTGACAGCACCTGCCCTATATCAACCTTCAGAGAGTAAACAATGGCTATTACTTCTATTTTGCCTTCCAAAGCTTGTGCAAATTTCTCTTGTACCCAACTGTTACCTGGAACATTCATGTAAGGGAATTCTGGGAAATGTGATTCAAGTTTAGTGATTTGACAGCACACAAAACCACCCCATAGGATGACTATATAATTTATCATCCAAAACAGGACACTTGTGAGTGTGAAATGGAAAGCTATGAATATTTACCTCAGGACAGTAGGCAAAAACCAAGGTGTCTGATCACCTGGGTATTATGTCTTCCGAAACCCCAAGTTGGGGTGGAGGGGCAGAGTAATGTTCATTCCTTAATAACTGAGCCTAGGGGGTCACAAAGGCTGCTAGAGGCATCGCCCCCAAGCTTCTGTAGACTCAGCCAGGAAGTCCTTCCAGAAAACGGTGGGGTGCCGTGATAGTTTAATGATTCTTTCAGGGTCAGAATTCGTGATCTTTTGTTGACATTCCTTACAGACTTCTTTGCCTTATTTACAAAGAGACAGCTTTCTCTCTAAACAATAAATGCGAGCAAGTAGGATTTCTAAAGAAATGACTACAAACTTAGTTATTGGTGCATGTTAATGATTTTCCTCTAGGTCAGAATGTACGTGAATAAATTGTAGTAATTCGTGGCTTTTCTTACCTAAAAACAAGGGTCATAATTTATTAGCATCTTCATCCGTAAGAAGGGAAGATCATTATATGGCTGTACCAGGGGGTCTCAAAGTACGTTTAGTAATTCTTGCAGGCATTCCGCAAAATATACTTATTTCAAAACAATTTTGAAAGAATTAGATAAGATAATCTATGTAAAACATACCCGCCTGGCACATAGGAGGCACTCATTAAATGCAACTTGAATTTGAGTCTTATTACCAGGAAGTAAGATCAGTAATCTGAGAAGAGAGCAGCAAGAATATGATGGTAGGAAGCATCAATTTCTTATGAAAGTCTTGCAGACATCTCCTGATGTGCCTTTTAAATAGACTTTCTAATGAGGTGTGCCATTTATCTACTGCTCTTAAAAATTAATTTCCCTGATATTTTTTTTCCCCTGGCACTTAGCCCAGTAAAACAGGTGTACTGTTTGTCAGGCTATGAGTTTAGAGGAGCAAAGTGATTCAGGGAAGACCCAAAGTCAATCAGAATGTTTAAATTTAACATTTAATGTTATATATATATATGTATATGTGTCTGTGTGTGTGTATATAGAAATGCCTGTGTGACTGCATATGTGTGAATATGTTATTACATTTTAGGAGACTTGGAAAACTGGGACACTAAATGCAACATTTTAGACTTTATCATTTCTCATGTGTACTGAGTTTTCAAGAATAGCTGATATTTTTGTGCTTCTTATTCTGATTCAAGTCTTATCTCAAATCCTACATTTTCTGTTCAATGTCCCAGGCCTGTTTGGTCTTCTTGGTCACTACATCTATAAGGATGCATTTCATTACCTAATTCCAATCTGCTTATAAACACCTCAAGGAAATAGAAGTTTTTATAGTCCAATGGTTCCCAGATCCTAATCAGAGTTTGTTGATTCTTCATGAAATGAAGAAAAAGATAAAGAAAAATATATCCACTTTAAAGATGTGTCCTTAATTCTATTGTTCCTACGTTTTTGGTCTTAAAATTCTCTTTTGAAATGATGATAATGACAGATATTTCTCCTGTTACAGTTTTTAAATGACATTTTCTTACAAAATAAAAAGTTGGTAATTCGACGTTGGGCTCCAGGTTTTTGCTGGTGGCAGATTTCAAGGTCAAGAAATCCAACTTTGATACCAATGCTCTATACCACTCATTTGACCCTTAGCAAAGGAGACTTTATATTTATACATGTATCTAGATGGATACAATTATAAATCATACCGTACGTTAATACCCCACTTTTTGATGGTCCAGCTATTAAACATCTTTTAGTGCTTTGTTTGGATTCACTTCCTTAGAGAAACCTTTCCTGAACTTTCAGTGTAAATCAAGTCACTCTATCCTAATTCCCCATTATATCATTTACTCTTTACACACAGCACTTATTACAAGTTACATACATTTGATTGTGTGTGGTTACTTATTTAATATCTTTCTTCTCTACTGATCTGTTAGGTTTGCAAAGAAAATGACCGTCTATTTTATTTGCTTGATTTTTCTAGTGCTTAGAAGTGTTTAGCACTGTGAGCTCAATAAACATTTGAATGAATGTTGAGATGAAAGAATGAATAAATAAGTAAATAAATAGAGGAAAAGGTGGTAGTGTTTTTTACACTCTGAATGCTAAGTAATGAGCAGTCGTTCTTTATAGTTTATGATGATTTTGATAGTGTTAAGATTTACTTTTTAAACCTCTATTTCTCTGATTGAACCTTAAGCGTCTCAAAGGTAGGATTGTCTCATTTATCTTAATATTCCTGTTAACCTGCTTATTGCCTGGCACACATTGTTTAGTAAAATTTGTATGAGCTTAACAGGAGTTATTTGCTAAGCATATATAGCAAGCAAACAAGCAAAACTACACAACAGTAATAATAAAAGAACACGTGGACTTCAAGACCCAAGTGAATTAGTTGAATGCAGGCTCTGGGGGCTAAAGTACTGGGTTGAAGTCCTGACTCCAATTAGTAGCTGTGTAACCTTGGGAACATGACTTCCCTGTGCCTCAGTTTCATTCTCTGTAGGCAATAAGAGTATCTGCTTCATATGGTTCTGTGAGCATTGAATGAGTTAATATATACAAAACATTTGGAATTTTGAATGGCAATAGTAATTGTTAGATAAATTGTAGTTAGTATTATTTTAATTTATTCTTCATGACTTTAAGCTTATTCAATGTTTCAGAAAGATGAATAGGCATATTTCAAAAAGATGAATTGACTACATGATTTCCAATTTTAAATATCATTTGAATATACATAGATTCTACCAATTACACAATAGTAATCCAATGATTAAAGTATTGTATTTTATTTTCACATTGAGGGAATGTTCTAGCCATTCTGAAATGGCTTATTATTTTTATATGATATAGTAAGAACATAATTCATGGCCCTACATGCTCCATTTTAATGTGGTTAAAAAAACTTTAAAATTATTTCTTTGAGGACTTCCCTCGTGGCACAGGGGTTAAGAATCCGCCTGCCAATGCAGGGCACAAGGGTTCGACCCCTTGTCCAGGAAGATCCCATATGCCCCAGAGCAACTAAGCCCATGCGCCA
The DNA here is from genome assembly GCF_003676395.1 of Aethalodelphis obliquidens. Lineage (NCBI taxonomy): Eukaryota > Metazoa > Chordata > Mammalia > Artiodactyla > Delphinidae > Aethalodelphis > Aethalodelphis obliquidens. The sequence goes on from NW_020837947.1 coordinate 37,689,622, forward strand.
CAACTACTGAGCCCACATGCCACAACTACTGAAGCCTGTGCCTGGAGCCCATGCTCTGCAACAAGAGAAACCACCGCAATGAGAAGCCCTCGCACCACAGTGAAGATTAGCCCCTGCTCTCCACAACTAGAGAGAGCGCGCGCGCAGCAACGAAGACCCAACACAGCCAAAAATAAATAAATTTATTTTTTAAAAATTATTTTTTGGCTAACACTGAGCAATAGAATAGCTAAAGAGAATATATAATATAGTCAAGAGTTTCCAAAACCAATCCTTGACTTGATGAAATACACGTTTATTCAGTACGTAGTCAGGATACGCTAATTGCTGTATGAATCCCAAATCTAGTATCTTTCTTTTTCACTGGTCTGCTAAATTGATAACATAATGATCCAAGTAAGTCATCTAACTGGAGTACTATGATATTTTGACTGTTCTTGTGCTACCAGGAAATTAATCCTATTAGCTTGGAAACAAATCTATAGAAATCTATAAATCTACAGAAAACTTGCTTTCTCGTTCCTTGTTAATACATGTAACACTGGGATTGTATTTATACTTAAGATATACATTTTTAAGAGGAGGAAGGAAAGTTAATTTTTCAATTAATATAATAACATCCACACCATGATTATTAATAAAATTATAGTAAGACTCTTCCATTTTTATACAGATGCTTGACATGAATAAAAGAAGCCAAAAGTTGTTTATGATTTTTTGTTTCAAAATGTAAAATGCCCTTTATTTGACATGGGTCTATAAACATGGGTCTAGCTCCAGCTAGCTGGAAATATTCCAGGCTTAAACACCTGCAACACAGTTTTGCCAGCAAAAAATTGGTTGATTGGGGTCATATTGAGAAAGAGAGGTGAAATGTACATTTATTTGCATTAATGCTTCTTATTGCCTCAAAAAGTAGCAGTTGAGGAACAGCAAAGGACAACTTAGAAACATATTTTGAAACTTTTAAATATTGAAATAGTCACACAATTAAAACTAAAGATGCTTGTGTTTAATTTCATTAGGGTTCCACACAAGTGCACATTTCTAAAATACTGAAGTTAGTTAATAGTAAAGATGAGTATGGGAAAATTTCAATTGAGAAAATGTTAAAAATCAGAAGGAAAATGCTCATGCCTCAGATGTTGAATGGCAAGGATTGGAGCTACACTATGACTATTCAAATGTAGATTAGAAAACTGACAGTCATTTCCTTGTGCAGTCAATAAAACAATTAGCTCACCAAAACTGCTTTTAAATCAGGATCCTAGTTTTTCTTTTCTTTAAATTCATCTAAATATCTAACATCTGCAAGGATTTTATTTTTTTCAAAATTGTAATTCAAATGGGTTTTATCTTTTAGAATCTGATGCATTTCAAGAGCTTTGTGTTCACCCTTCATTTTATTTTATTTTTTGTGTGATTCTCACTAAAGGATGGAGAAGCCTGATCATTGCAATCTAATATGAGCAGTATCCGGAGATCAGAGGTAGGAGAGAGAGGGGAAGAAGATGATAAGAGAGATGGAGAGAGAAAGGGAGAGAAAGAGAAAATGACAATGTTTTGGGAATCTGTGTTTATCTGGGATATTAAAAGATAAACTGAGGCATATCCAGAATTTTAAGAATATAAGCAAAAATTGATTTGTATCAGGCAGCACCAAACCCAAAATGCGTAGGGAGCACTCTGCTGACAGGAGTTCAGGAAAAACTTTTACAGAGAAGAGGCGGAAGCAAAGCAAGGAAATCATTTGATTGGCTACAGCTTAAGTGTTTGCCTTATTTGGGAAAGGCTAGCTGGCTCTTTGTGACTTGTTGTCCTAGGTTTGATTTCTTAACCTTGAGACGCTTAAAGGCTTAGGTTTTGTTTGCTGTTAAAGGCTGCTAAGGTATTAGAGCCACCTCAGTCTAATGGCCTCCTTGTTTAATTTAACAGAGAAGTACAAGTTATTGCTTCAGGAAGATCTTGTTTTATAAAAGGGCTTATCACTCTTAAAGAAATATGTGGGGGCTTCCCTGGTGGCGCAGTGGTTGAGAGTCCGCCTGCCGATGCAGGGAACACGGGTTCGTGCCCCGGTCCGGGAAGATCCCACATGCCGCGGAGCGACTGGACCCGTGAGCCATGGCCGCTGAGCCTGCGCGTCCGGAGCCTGTGCTCCGCAACGGGAGAGGCCACAACAGTGAGAGGCCCGCGTACCGAAAAAAAAATAAAAAGAAATATGTGTGTCTGGGTGTGTATGAGAGGAAAGGGCCTCATGAAGGTATGCTTTCAACGTGACTCCTTCCTGTATCTTCACAATCTCCCCTCTATTCCCTCCTTCCTTTCTACATGTTTATGTGTTTTCTAACTTGGAAAAACCAGCAAATTTCCCTCACCTCCCTATATCTCTATTTAGCTACAAACCTTTTTGTTTCTATCCCTCTAGCCAAGCCCCTCAAAGAGACAATCTGACACTATTCTATCACTCTGCTGAAGTGTCTCAAATACACACTTGACTTCTTAATGAAGAAAATCGAACAAATGAACAAAAGAACAACTTGCATGCTTAACATCTTCGTCTTGGTTAAACTTTTCAGCACTAGAACTGTTGACCAGCACTTGCTTATTAAAACCATGTCCTCTTATGACTTTTATAACTCTTCTTTGACACCATGAGCTTCTTGCCCCTCTTAGACAATATCACCTTGTTCCATTGCTTTAGCTGCGATGACTTTGTGTTGCCCATACAAGTGATGAGTAAGCTGCCATCATACTTAGCCTGCTTATCTTTAATATCTGTCTCTTAATCTAATAACAGGATCAACCCTTCTCTAAAATGGCCAGATAGTCAGAAGCAGAGGCCAAGAACAGTGACACGGTTCAAAACAATTAAAGCATGCAAGATAAGTTTTAGGAAAATGCATTTTTCCCACCATGGGAGTCAGTAAGCTATTGTATTTTGAAAAAAAAATCAGCTCATCAGCATTTTTATTTTCCCCTTAATTGACCTACTCACCCAGAAGTTTGCTTATAACTGACTTTCACACATAATGACTTCCCAGTCCATATCTTTAACCCTAATCTCTCTCCATTTTTCTAATTGTGTTGACATTCATTTGGAACATCAAACTCAAAATTCCTAACTGAGCTGGTTATATTGGGTTGGCCAAAAAGTTCGTTCGGGTTTTTCATACAATGGTACAAAAACTCGAACGAACTTTTTGGCCAGCCCAATATTTCTTTCCAGGTCAGCCTCCTAGATTACAAATCCAGTTTCTTAAGTCAGAAAAGTGGGACTCTTCACATACTTTCCTCTTTCCCCACTACCCATGAACGTTCAGTGATCAAAAAGAACTCATTCTACTTTCCAAACATCTGTTGATTCTGTTCTATACTCTGTACCTTGTCTCTAGAACTCTTGCCTTGGTTTCCCCAAAATTGTTACACTAGCCATATATTTACTCTTTGCCTCTAATCTTGCCTCTTCCTCTTTTCTCATTCTGTGGCCAGATTACTGTAAATGGCAAATCTCATTTTATTATTCCCCTATTTAAAATTTTAGATGTCTTCCTTTAAATATAAATATGTATATGAAATAAATATATGAAATAATGAAAGTATAAGCCAAAATTAACAAAATTAGGTAGCTGTCAAAAGAAGAGGACAGTATAGCAAGGGATTAGGATGGCAACAAAACTTTTCTTAATATGTGCTCTTAAATGGTTTTGACTTAGGGAACTTGTAAATGTCATTTTATAATTAAAAAATTTTAAATAATTAAAATTAATCACTAAAATTTGAAAACGCACTGAAGCAAATGAACCTAAATCTATATCAAGTTATTTGCATAACCAGAGAAAATAATTACTTTAAATAACTTTAAAACATACAATTCTGACTCTCTGTCCTTAGTATGATATAGTTCAATGAGGAAAAGAAATGAAAAGAGATCTAAAACTCTATTCACTGTTTTTATTGTTATTAGTAGTATTGCTGTCATTTTATTTGAAATTGTTATTGGTATACTGTAGGAAAAAATGAAGTAATTAATTAAGTTGATATCATTAAGAAATCAGATTTTCAACAGAAGAGAAGAAATGTGAGTTTAATAGCAAAAATGGTGTGTGAAAATTCCAGATTTTACTTGGAAATGTCAGTGTAAACACATGACTGAAATTTCATATTTCTTGGCCAAATCCAACTCAATGAGCACCCCTGCTGACCAAATTTTGGTCTCAAAATACCATTTCCCAATAAAAGGAACTGTGATTCCTTCAAGAAGTGGCTGATTCCATACTTGGCAAAAGAAAGATACAAAACTTACTTTGGACATTTTTTTGTGCCTCAAACAAGAAACTATCAAACAAATTATGGAACAGACATGCATGCTGAAGTATTTACGGATCTGGGATTAAGAATTTAGGTATCTAGGATTTGCTTTAAAATATTTACTAAACTAGAAAAAAGAAAAGATAAATGTGGGAGAGAAGAAAAAAACTGGTAAAATGGTAACTATTTTATCCATTTATCCAAATGGTAACTATTGAAGCTAGGTGTCGTGGATTTGTATTGTGTCATTTTGGCTAGGATAAAACCATGTTTTCTAGAATTCCCTCCCCTGCATGGTTGTGGGTTTGTGTGAGCCAGAAGGATCATTGTGTGAGAGATTTGAGAGGCAGAGGCAAGCATTACCAGGGAGGTCATTGCAGGGGACCAGGGGCAGTTGCACACGCCTGTTGTCACTGATCCCTTGACTCACCTTGTTGGCATGGGACAGCAGCTGCTCCTGCAGCGACCCCAGCACCTCCCAGAGCTTCCTTTGGCTTTTTCACTCCTGGCCTAGGTACATATTTAACTCCATGAGAAGGGTTTGGAGGTCTTAGGACTGATGCAGTTTCCAGTGTGTTCTCTCAACCCTCACAGGCTCCAGATTCCACTGCTTCCTTTACTTTTTGCTCATTTTTTCTTCCTGAGTACCTCTTATTTTGTCCTCAGGCCCCAACACCACAGACATAAGTAAAAATCTTTCATAGTGTGATGAACATTAGAAGTACCATGGGAATTTTATGAATCCAGCTTTTTATTTTGCCATATTCTGAGAAGTGTTCACTGAGGGTAAGGATAAAAGGTTACAGGGAATTTCAACCTCTGTATATGGTCTATGTTAAAAATCTAGTGGAAGGAAAATCTATGCAGAGACGCTTGATTTTGAAGTTAACTCATTTATGTAATTCAGGGCAGGTGATTACATACAACTATTTTTTAAGTTTTTATACTTTTAAAATATAATATCTGTTATTGAGTATGGCAATATCCTGGTACTCACTCATTTATAAAAGAAGGCATTTAAACATAGCAAAATGAGGACTTCCCAGGTGGCGCAGTGGTTGAGAGTCCGCCTGCCGATGCAGGGGACACGGGTTCGTGCCCCGGTCCGGGAAAGTCCCTCATGCTGCGGAGCGGCTGGGCCCGTGAGCCATGGCCGCTGAGCCTGCGCATCCGGAGCCTGTGCTCCGCAACGGGAGAGGCCACAACAGTGAGAGGCCCGCGTACCGCAAAAAAAAACAAAAAAAAACTAATGCAAAAATCTGGGATGAACAAAATATCAAAATTTTAAATAAAGACAGAAGCATTGTTACTGATTTTTCCTTTTGTCTCTGGCTTCAGTGTGGCATGGTTCAGCGCTAGGTAGGAGAGCTGCACTTGACTCAAGTTCTTTCATTTTTAGCCTTTGCCTTCCTCAGTGAGTCAGTCCTCATGGTTATAAGCTGCTATAGCAGTTCCAGGCTTTATATTCTCATGCAGCAAAGTCCTTGTTCCCCCTTTTAAAAGCAAGAAAAGCCCTCCCAGAATCTCTAATCCAACATCTTACTACAGAACCAATTGCAAATTCATGGTTTTGTTTGTTTGTTTGCTTTTTGATTGCAGTATTGCATAGTAGTTGAGTCATACCCTGGATGGTGCAAAATCTGGCTCCGTTACTTACTAGCTATGCAGCCTTAGGTATTTTATTTAACTTCCCTCTGTCTCAGTTTTCTTATATTTAAAATAGAGATGTCTACCTCATTGGGTTTTTGAAAGGAAAAAGTGAGTTAGTATACATAAAGTTCTTAGAATGGTACCTGGCAGGTAATATACACCCTAAAAGTGTTAGCTACTACCATTTTTATGATGATCCTTGTTTTAATGTATGTAATTTAACTCATGGAAACATGAAAGGTAGAGAAGTATGATTAAAAAAGAAAACATCTATAAAAGGTTTAGTTGCATTGTATAATATTATTCCCACTGTTATAATTTGGATGTGATGTCTTAGAGAAGGAATAAGAATTAACTTGAGGACTACTATCTTTTTAAAGATATATCTATATCCATATCTATATATGTTTTTAAAGTTGTTTTCCATGTGCCTGAAAATCAGAAGCTGGTCTCAAGGTAGCAAAATATTTTTTTCATGAAAATAACCTGGTTTGACTATCTTAGAACCAGGCAATATACATGTCTGCAAAGTGTATATATAGTGCATTTAAGCATAAGGATAATTAAACTGATATCTATTTTGTTGGATTTTATTGTTAAGTTCCTCAGTGAACACTTAGAAAGAAGAGGAATGGGGAAATGGTCTCAATCTATTCAGATCATAAAAATCCCATTTGCAATATTCTTCCATTAGATATAAAATATACTAGTGCTAAAAATGCCTTTAATGGTACCAGTCCAGTCCAGTTCCTTACATATAATTGTTTTAAAATTCTCAAATGCAATTATAAAATTCCACTTCATTTCCTTTCTCTAAGGTTTAATCTCACCTTTCAGACTACCGTATCTTGCTCACATGACACTCTCCAGAATGCAGTGAAATAAGGTCCAAAGAGTAAAGTTATGTTGTCACTGAATCATGGAGGTAGGTTTCCCTGAGACCAGTTGTAACTTGGCATCCTTGTGATGGGTCGTGAATCCTCTGAAATTAAAAATTTCCCCAGGAATCTTATCTCTAATATTATTTGTCCCTCTCTATGGCATCTTACCCATCAACATAAAAATGGAACGTTCTTCCCACTTGAACAACATAAGCAAGGGAAACCCCACTATGATTCTAGTCCTTCAACTATTGCCAATCTCTGTCATTTTACAGTAAAATATACTTACTACCTCTAAATTCTTCCCATTTAGTCTTGAATGTATTTCACTGAAATTGCCCTTTGAAGGTCACCAGTGTCATCCTCATCATTAAATCTAAAGCTGTGTTCTCAGTCTTCATCTTTCTTGACCTATCAGCAACATTTGCCAACTGCTCACTTTATCCTCACAGAAACAATTTCTTGACTTGATATCTAGTACATTATACTCTTTTTTTTTTCTGCCTCTCAATTAATCTCCCTCTGTGTCTCTTTGTCTCTGTCTGTCTCTATTCTCTCCTCAGAAGCCATTGCTGGTTCTTCCTCATCTCTCTGACTTATTTCACTGTCTTGTAAATGTTGGCGTGTTCCTAGGTCCACTCCCTTAGTGATCACATTCAGTGTCATAGCTTTGAATGTTTTCTATTCTTTATTGAATTTCCAAGTTTCCGTCTTCAGCTAGAACTTCATTTTTGTAGAACATATTGAGCTATACAAATGTCTACATCTCCACATAGAGTTCCAATAGACAACTCAAGTTTAACAAGTTTAAAACTCAGCTACTTAAATATTCTGGGCAACAAACCCGGTTTCTCTCCAGTCCTCCCCATTTCAGTAAATGGCATTTTCATCCTTCCAGTTTCTCAAACCAAAAACCTTGAAGTTATTCCACACCCCTCTCTTTCTCTCACATCCAACAGCCATACTGTCAGTCTATACATTAATTCTATCTTTTAGATACACTCAGAATCTGATCACACCTCACCACACAAACTGGTACCACCCATATAGAAATCACCATCTTCTTTCCCTTGGATTATGGATTATTTCATTTGGCTTCTTACTGATCTCCCTGTTTCCAACCAGGCACTCTTTCAATCTTCAACATGGCAAATGTTACATAAATCAAATCACTTTTTCCTCTGCTCAGACCTTCCAATGACTTCCTATCTCAATCAGAGTAAAAACCTAATTTTGGCATACTTAACCCTTAGAAAGTATAATATGTTGATATAATTCTAGTCCCTTAAGATGTCAAAGGGAGAAGAATCCCTGAAAAGCTTAGTTTTTAAAATTAAGGAAAACATAAATCTAAAAATTTAATTACAGATTGATGAAAAATCAGGTGCAACTTAAACCATATTTCTAGATATATCACCTCTTCAATCAGATCTTAAAGGCTACCCTTAACCCTTCAGAGCAACTTTCATGTAACTAGAATGAGAATAACAACATATTGGAAATCCCTAATGTGTCTGTTTTCTTGCTTGCCTTTTTTTTATTTAATCTTTTATTTCACAAACAATTATATCTCCTAGGATATAAGAAAGGGAAGATTTACAGACTTCAGTTTTTCCTAATTCTATCCATTGAAGTTACTAGAAGTAACTCAAATGTGTTAAAAGAATAAATCAGGAAAAGCAGCTTTTCTTAGTTTCTTTGGGAATGATTACAAAACTTCTCTTTGTTTTTAATTACTTTTAGCAAGCTCTATTTCCAAGATTGGCTCAGATCCTCTAAAACTTGTACATGATGCTGTGGAGGAAACCACGGACTGGGTCTATGGCTTCTTTTCTTTGTTGTCTGACATCATCTCGTCTGAGGGTGATGAAGAAGATGATGATGGAGACAAGGACACTGATAAAGGTACAAAGAGCATAGAAATATATCTAACTGCTAGGACCGATGATTGATACGCATTACAACAGTTTGCTTAAGTTTAAGCACACATGAGCACTTGGGTCAGGCTAAACCAAAATGAATACACTTCAGAGTGCAAATAGCCTATCAACAGGCTGCCAAACTCAGTAAATTGGTCTCTATATGGCTTTCATCTTATAGCTTATCTGCCATTATGGCAAAGATGTCAAATGCTGCATTAGAGTAGCATTATAGTAGAGAGGGACTTATTATACGATCCTACAGAACCACCATAGAAACACATTTATATGCTTCTTCAGGAACAAAAAATGGCTGCTATTTCCCAAGTTTGAAAACTAAATATACGTATAAATATGTTATACATATAATTCATATTTACAGTCAAATAGAGAAAGCAATCCTACTAAAATCACAATGAAAGTTAATTAATTGAATCAAATGGAGGTGTAGAACGGAGGGACACATTCTAAATGTCACAACAATTATGCAACTAAGCTATTTACTCTCTAGAATGTATTGATGATCAAAAGGAAATAACAAACTTAAACCACATGTAAACTGCTATTGAGTGGATGTGAAAAGAACAAAGCGTTGTAATTCTGCTTTTTAGATGGCATTTTTAAGATCAGCCTTACTCATCAGAAATTACATATTCAGCCTTGACTACCAGGAAAGCTCTTATTATTTTAGTCCTTTCTGACTTTGTCTGAATTTGTATTTTTTGGCTCCTGTGAGAGGTCGAGATGAACAATAGAGGACTGAAATGAACATGATATACGAACTATAATGTATAATTTGGATCACTGCCACAATTTTATTGAACTCATAAAAGTGAAACTATCTCAAATAAATGTACATAGGCAAAGTGTATACTTAAAAATTGGAATTTGGAAGGCAAAGTAATATATGAACTACTATAATCAAAACTAATAGATGGCTTTTTAAAAATGAATGAAAGAAAATGGGAAAATAGGCAATATTATGCTCTGCTGAAAGTTTTTCTAATTTACTGTTTTTGCCTTGGTTTAGGAGAAATAGAGGAGCCTCCCTTGAAAAAAAAAGGTTAGTTGTGTTGACCTTTGAAAAAAAATATTTTTCTTTTATGGTAATGTTGATTTTCACCATAACTTAAATAGATTTTACTTTGTTACAGACAATTTATTTTTAATGTAGAGTTTCTGTTTAATGGTTAGATTAAGATTTATAGTTAAGAAAAGAAATACTCGATTCTTTCCAATGAAGCTAATCCCATCATTTTTAAGTTGATTATTTAATAAATACCTTCTTCAGTAGATGTGCAAATCAATCTACACACTGATCAATGTGAATTTGAATTGCAGGAATGAGGGGTGAGTTCTATAGTTTTCTAAATGGCCCAGAAGATGAGGATGCCCATGATCTTTATTATTCTCACTGTGGCCAAATATATAGATTTTAAATTTTTATTCTTTTTCTTATGTTATTGTCAGTATTATTTTTCAATTTTAGGTGATATCTATTGGACAGGGAGCTGAGATAGTGTGGAGGATAATAATCTTGAAGGCACAGGCATATGCAGTCAGTATGTACTATGTGTCATCCCAAAGCCGCAGAGTCATCTGGGTGTGCTTGGTTGTGGTTTACAGGGATTCCTTGAAGGAATAAGCAATGTCGTCAGTCACTGAATGGAATGATCATAAATCCAAAAGATGGGAGCAATATGACTGGGAAAAAGGGGTTATAACTGTGGGGCAAAAGCCTCAGAGATTTTTACAGGAAGGGGTAGGAATTATGTCTAGAAGGAATAATAGGGAGCAAAGGATACCATCCTGAGGTATATTTGGTATGAGATAGAAACATAAAAGCCAGACTTAATACAGTTAGTTATTGCTGCACATGTTGGGCCATAGCTCTTGGGAGTATTTATTACAGAGGAGAACTTGCTGGCCTCTGTTGCTATCTCCCTAGACCTACTGTGAGCAAGCAATAGGATCCAAATTTGGAGCTTCGGCCTTGCCTGACAGATGATGATAACCTCACTGTTTGGGATAAAATCTACTTAGTGTATGTTCATTTGGAAAATTTGTATCTGTAACTTGCCCAGTAAAAGGTAAAGTAGTGAAACTCAAGTGTGGAACCGCCGTTCAGAAATGAAAGTGTTTATGAAGCTATTGAGAGCAGAAAGGATGGGTTGCCCTACTCACAAATCCATGGTGAGAACCCAAGAACTCAAGACATTCTTAAGTCATCAAATCCAGGTATGGAGAATCTAGATTAGTTTATAAACTTCTTGAGGTAAAAAGCAGAGTCTTTTTATAGCTGATCTCCAATGGATACTGCCCAGAACATAGTCAAAGTTTAAGCTAATGAGTTACCAGTGATGGTCTGGAAATTACAGCTTGTATATATATTTATTCCATTTGGATATGGAAGAGTGAAAAACAAATATTTTCTTATTTATAAAATAAATTCTACAAGAATATCATATTAGATCATATTCTCCATAAATCAATATCTAGTATTTAATATAGAATCTGTTCATTGCTTTTTATTTGAATTTTCTGGTGGGATTGTTTTAAAATTAAGTTTTATGAAATGATTAGCATAAATTGCAAATACACGCAAAACTGTTTAATTATTGTTTTTAAATTATTGTATTGCTTTACCAAATCAACAGAAAAACTGTTAAATAGTTGTTTAAGATACTTTTAAAAAATGTCAGTAATGATCATTAGTTAAAGCAGTCTAAAGGATATATATATTTAAAACCATGTACACTAATGTCTAAAAGGAGAATTGACTAAAATCACCTGAATATATTTTCTTAATATTATTATTTACAGAGTTACATGAGAAAGTGGACATTTAAAGCAACATCTTATACATCCTACCTTGGGTACAGAGGCTGTAATAAACATTAGTTATAAAAGAAATATATTTAATTACAATTATTTTTTATTTAAAACCTTTTCTTTTGTAGAGTCATAGAAACAATGAATTTTAAATCAGTATGTGATATTTTACAAAGCATTTCTAATACATATTCTGCTTTTAAAAGTATATTTTTAATGTTATTATTAGGGAAGAGATTCCATGAGCTTATCTCTATCTTATGATGAATTATTTTATAAATTCTATATTTTAAAATTGTGGTTTAAGAAGTTTTTTAGGTTTTTTTTGATAATCTAGAATTATATCCTCTTAAAATATTTGATTTTCACCTGTCTAAATGAGTCTTTATTAGTCTCTTCATTAGTACTCTTTCCCATTCAGACACATTCAATGATATTTAGCCATTTTATATTACCTAATTATCAGGCTGTGACATTGTTTATTCGACTGTCCTGTATCTATATGAAGCATTTTATTTAAATGTGCTTAAAATGTTGGTTTCATTTGTCCAGTTATTGCTATTTTTACCAAAATAAAAATTTAGCTACCTTGTTATTTATGGGTGGAGTTTGCAATTTTAATTTGATATGGAATAACAGTACAGTCAAATAATCTCAGGGTTGCCTGATTGATTATTAAACTGATTATTAATATGGTTGAAATTTTTGAATCTGCTCTTCTGTGGCTTATGTTGTTATATATAAATATTAGCTTTAGGGTATTAAGTGTAGTACCTAGTGTCTTTACATTCTTCATGCATATTTACTTTTCAGCTTGTCAAAATTTTTAAATATTAAATTCTATTTCAAATACTCCATGATGCAGGCTGAAGGCACTGAATCATTGTAAAATATTACATTTTTATTGTACAATTACTTAAAACATAACTATGAAAACCAATACCATTGTAAATTATATATTCTGGAACAATTCTTTGCTATGTAGGGTGGGTGTGCTTTGTTTACCTAGAATCAGCCTGTTGAGTAGCATTCTTCACACCAGGGTACCTATCATGGACATGTTAACACCACACTTTCCAAGGGATAAACGAGTGAGGATAGCATCAAAGGAATCAAATTACATTTGTATTCTTTCCTAAAATTGATCTGCCTGAGAACATATCCAAGGTTATCATAGTAATTCTTCTATGTTACGAGATAAAGAAGTGTCTTTCACACATCTTCACATTGCTAGAATGCCAACCAAAGAGACCAATAGGCCTTCCTGTCCTATCTTGCATATATCTGCTAAAGGAGAGGCATGGTGCTGATACTCAGGTGTTCTGTGTCATGATGGGATGTTCTGAAGTCAGAGATAAGGTAGAGCAGGGAGATGGGAACAATGGCAAGTTTCATTTAATGGTTTTGCCTTTTATTTAGCTGAATAATGTGAAAGAGTGCATTGCTCTTGAGGGAGACTCCCTTGAGAGCAAAACAGAAAGAACATCCATAGGAAATACTGAAAGCTAAAAATGGCTTTTAAAAATTTAAATGTAAGCAGTTCTTTTCAGTTATTCTCAATATTTGTTCCTAGGAAGTGTCACTGGTTTGAAACTACTTTGAAACAATCAAAGCAGTGTAGGTTAGTGACACTAATTCTTTTAAATATAACTGAATATTTCTAAGGCAACCAGACTGTTAACAATGCATTGAATAAACCCATGGATGTCACATTTCTGATGCATTTCAGAATAATTCTGTATTGTTCAAAAAGAAATTTAAAACTTACCTTATGTAATTAATTATATTATGAAATACTTAATCTAACTGATGTCAAACCTTATCATATATCATTTAATATAAAATGTTTAATATTTTGTACCTCCTATTGACAAAAAATTAAATTATATACTATTTGCAGAACCATTTCACTATGTGTATGTATATATATATATATATATATATGTTTGTATGTATATATATACATAATATATTATGTATCATTTATTCATTATATGTTTTTTATTATATGTATTTTCTACCTCCTACTAACAAAAAAACCCCCACTATATGCCAGCTGGCTGCTCAATAAATATATATATGTAAATGTATAGATTTAATATATATTCTACTTTGCCTATAAATTATAAAATTTTATCATGATATCTAACAAAATTATTGGAGTTATTTCTTTTATATTTGCAACTTTAAATATTATTCCCAAAAGTAAAACATCAAAATTTGGTATCCCCCTAACATGTATATTTCAGGAATATCAAATTTTTAAAAATACTCCTAGCTCCATAAACAACTAAAAATTTTACTTATATGGTACCTGACATTAGTTCAAGTAAAATAATGTGCAGCAGAATATTGGTTTGTCTTGTTTTATAACTTATTGTAAAATAAACTTATTATATTAAATCCAAATAATTTAAATATGTTGCAAAATTTATTACTTTCATAATAATTTCCTCAAAATACACACTAAAATTTTTTTTAAACTGAAAAGCAAAAATTATATTTTTTTGAAAAAGGGTAAGTTTGATTTACGTAAGAAATTTGAAAACAAAGGCTGGCTTTGCCCATTAGTTAACATGGCAAACATTTTCAAAGTAAGTGAGCGGCAGCACCAAAGTTTAGATGAAATATACCTAAAGCAAGAATTACAATTGAAATATAAAGCAATATCATTTTATCCTAAATTATTACATTATACAATTTTTATTGAGTTATAATTAACATACAATATTATATTAGTTTCAGGTGTACAAAATAGTGATTCAGTATTTTTATGCATTATGAAATGTTCACTGCAGTAAAACCAATTACCATCCATCACTATACACAGTTACTACAAAATTATGGACTATATTCCCTATGTGTACATTACATTCCTGTGATTTTTTGTTTTATGGCTGGAAGTTTATACTTCTTAATCCCTTTCATCTATTTCGTCTGGCCCTCTCCTTGCACTCCCCCAGTAATCACCAGTTTGTTCTCTGTATCTCTTGGAATCTAAAAAATAAACAAACAAAACAAAGCAGCAACAACAAAAAACAAGCAACCAAATTAAAAAATGGGCAGAGGAGCTAAATAAACAGTGTATTTTAAAACGAAGTTAAAAATATATGTCTATTCAGCATAGGCAGCTTAGCATTTTTCTATTTCTTTTTCAAAAAAAAAGATACTGGTTTCTCACAAACCTAATACGATTTTTCTTTCATAGTTCTGTATTAACATTCATGTGATGTGGACTTTCCAGATTATGTAAACATTCATAAAAGTATAATTTTTACTGGGGATAGAGCTTTTTAATTTTTTGTACTAACATTTCTAAGTGCAACGTAATGGATATACTTATCTCTTTTTACAGTTTATTCTTACTTAAACCTTAGTCTATAATAAGTCTGTATGTAAGAATAATCATTACAGCATTTATGTTCTTTGAAATATGTAATTTTAGGAGACAATAATAGTCTCTTAACAAGAAATTACATTTATAATGTCACTTTCTGACATCTAGCTTTAAAGTTAAGAAAGAATACTTTTAGTCCTTCGGACCCATACATACTCATTTTTTTGGGACGGAAAAATTGATCTTCAATTTTGGGGGCATGGTGGCCTTATGAGCTAAATTATCACTTGCCTTTGTGGAAAGAGCCAAAATCCCCTGTACATTATGTTGAATTTCCTTGCTTTCCAACTACTTGCTCTTTGAACTAAGGAACCATCTTGAAGTTTGAACAGGACCCAAATATGAAGGCTGATATTCTGTGAAATTGTTCTTGATTCATGCCAATGGCAGAGGAAGAAGCTCTTCTTTACTTAGAGCAAAACAAATTACATTCTCCTTATAATCGTGTTTTAAGATTTCCCTAAAGCTCCTGGGGTTGAAAAGAGCCCAGTAAATTTAAACTCAGTTCTTTCATTGTGTATTTTTCTCACTTTATTGAAATCCACATTAGCTCTTTGCAGTCAGGGTGAATAAGGAAGAACCAGGGAATCTGAGCTTCATAAATATTCAAGACTTTAGGATTAGGCCATTCAGAAGGTTGTATCACGTCACTGGGAGTAAGATAGATGGACATGTTTCTGTGCCAGAGATTTCATTACATCCATCTTTGTTGGCAGCTTCGGTGCCTTACCCCAGGCAGAACTTTAAGTGTCTGAAAAATACTGTGAGTGAAAAAAGGAGGGAGAATGGAAAGGTGACTAAACTTGTTAAAATTCGTAGCCTCAGAATACTGGTTACCAGGTTGGCCCTAGTAACACTGTTAAGTAGATACATTAATCTTTGGACTACTCCTCTAAATAAGTCTAGATTAAAACTCAGCTCCATAACTGCACTGCTGCATATTGCCCTCAGGCTGCTCAAGGAACTCACTGCTTTATCTTCTGGTTGTCTTTCCCAATATTGATCAGACCTGTGAGGACAAAGGGCAAAACGCAGAGAGAGCAGACAGTGAGGCTTGGTGATGGGATCAGAATGAAAAAGACTGAGGAGAGATCTGATGAATGATCCAGAGACTTACTTCTCTAAGGAGTTGCAGCTGTTGTGAACCCTGGGCCCAAAAGAGCTCATTTCTATCAAGGCAAGCAAACTGGAACCACAGTGATGGAAATGATACTGGTAACACTGGAGCCTGAAGGAGCAAGCCAATGAAAGCAAGGGATTAAATTTTGGTGCCAACATCATGGAGAATAAAAAGGCTGAGACAGGACTTCCCTGGTGGCACAGTGGTTAAAAATCCGCCTGCTAACGTAGGGGACGCGGGTTGGAGCCCTCGTCCAGGAAGATCCCACATGCCGCGGAGCAACTAAGCCTGTGTGCCACAACTATTGAGCCCGCGTGCCACAACTACTGAAGCCTGGCGTGCCTAGTGCCCATGCTCCGCAATAAGAGAAGCTGCCACGATGAGAAGCACATGCACCACAACAAAGAGTAGTCCCCTGCTCTCCGCAACTAGAGAGAGCCCACGTGCAGCAACAAAGACCCAGCACAGCCAAAAATAAAATAAATTAAAAAAAAAAAGAAAGGCTGAGACAGCTCGACTCAGGCCCAACCATTTTAAGTAGCTCCTGTTGGAGCAAGAATAATCTCAGGGTTGCTGCATTCCTATCTGGAAATAAGATTGGGTGTGTAATTGAGAAGGCTGTGAATGAGAAACTGTTAGGTTTATATGTATTCCAGATTCTTTTCAACTCTGTACGTTCCGTTTTTCAAAATCACGAGAGTTTGGTCTCTTGTGGAAAAAGTAAGTCCAGTTAAGACATCATTTGAATCTGATGCACGGAGTTGAGAATCACTGGTAATTTTTGTTTTGGTTTTTTTTTTTTTTTTAACTACCTAACATGTAGAACAAAAGAAATAGAAATTTTGAACTCTTTCAAGTTAGGTGGAATAGCATATCCCACTTTTAACTCCTGTCCCAATATTTTTCTGTTGAAATGAACATGATATTTGACTGTCAATATTTTATTATAGGCATAATTGTCAATTATATAATGTCAATTTATAGTTGATATATTTTATATAAACATCTGTGGATAAGTTAAGGCAAAGTATTAAAAATGCACAGTGTTTTAAATTTTATTATTATTTAGCTTTACAGTGTTCCAGAAAAACAATATTAAAAAACCCTAACTTATTGGCACCCATATTGATCACTGTAGGAAGAAATGCTTTAAAAATGCATTGGTAACATGCTTTTAAGTTTCCTCCATGTCTTTTCATGGCTTGATAGTGTATTTCTTTTTAGTGCTGAGTAATATTCCATTGTCTGGAGGTACCACAATGTATTTCTTCATTCACCTACTGAAGGACACCTCGGTTACTTCCAAGTTTTAGCAATTATGAATAAAGTTCCTTTAAACAAACAAAAAAACAAACAAAAAAACCCTACTACCTTTTGTACAAGTGTTGCAGCTTACAATACCTTTCACATACATTTTTAAATTTCCACAAATAGTAAAATTCTGCAACTTTCTTCAACATTTCTAATAGAAAGTAAAAAGGTTGAGAAATGCAACATTTTACTGTCCCAAATTTTCAACCACACTCATTTTAGTGTTTGAATCATTTGTGCGTCGTGTCTTAAAGAACTGGTGAGATACTATCTACCACAACTTTCTATATTGTGCAAGAGTTGATAGCTTATAATCTTGCTTAAACATTTATTTTTTAATTCAGTATATATTTATCGAGTGGTTAGTATATACCAATTATTATTGAAAATTTACTGTGGAACAAAATAGACATAGTTTTTGCCCTCATCAAATTTAGAATTTAGTGAGGGAGACAAGTAATAATAATAATAGCCAATATTTTACATGATGCTTATTAGATATCAGGTGCTGCTCTAAATCCTTTACATTTTAACTTATTTTAATCCTCATGTAAATCTATGTGGTAGGTACTATCATTAACCTCATTTTACAGATGAGGAAGTGAAGTTCACACAACTAGTAGGTATGAGAATTAAATTTGAATGAAGCAGATTGACTCAAGCATTAGTTATCTTAAACACTAAGCTGCATTTTAATACATGCCAGTGATGACAATATTTTTGTATAGATCTTTTAATAGCTTATGTATGTCTAGATTTTCTGAATGAAATGCATTTTTTTTTTTTTTTTGGTGGTACGCGGGCCTCTCACTGTTGTGGCCTCTCCCGTTGCAGAGCACAGGCTCCGGACGCGCAGGCTCAGCGGCCATGGCTCACGGGCCCAGCCGCTCCGCAGCATGTGGGATCTTCCCAGACCGGGGCACGAACCCACGTCCCCTGCATCGGCAGGCGGACTCTCAACCACTGCGCCACCAGGGAGGCCCACGAAATGCATTTTTAATTACACTAGAATACTATTGATTTATGCCATCTTTTGTACGACAATTATTCAAATAATCATTTAATGACCATTGCAATCCAGAAATAATGAATACTCTAAATAATACTAATTTTTTATTTTTTCTCAGCAAAAGAATACATTATTATATCTGCTTCTCTTGTTTCCCAGCACTTCACAAGTCTGGTGCTGAGACTAATACCTCTTCAGAGACATTGGACTCTAACCCAATTGCTTATTTGGCATTAGACTTTAGAAAAACAGCCTGATTTAGGAGGGTATATTTTTTGGTTATCACCGTTGAGTTATAAAGCATGAAAACCAGAGTTTAAATTCTTTGAGTTCCTTTAATTAAAAAAATGCATTAAATTGAGTTATTTGTAGTGAGGTGGATGGACCTAGAGTCTGTCATACAGAGTGAAGAAAGTCAGGAAGAGAAAAATAAATACGGTATACTAACACATATATATGTAATCTAAAAAAATAAATGGTTCTGAAGGACCTAGGGGCAGGATGGGAATAAAGATGCAGACGTAGAGAATGGACTTGAGGACATGGAGAGGGGGAAGTGTTAGCTGGGATGAAGTGAGAGAGTGGCACTGACATGTATACACTACCAAATGTAAAACAGATAGCTAGTAGGAAGCAGGGGCATAGCACAGGGAGATCAGCTCAGTGCTTTGTGACCACCTAGAGGGGTGGGGTAGGGAGGGTGGGAGGGAGATGCAAGAGGGAGAGGATATGGGGATATAAGTATACGTATAGCTGATTCACTTTGTTATACAGCAGAAACTAACACAACAATGTAAAGCAATTATACTTCAATAAAGATGTTTAAAAAAATAATAAAATAAAATAAAGCCTAGCATGATGAAGTATTGGTTTTAGAATGGGAGATGAATAATAACAATAAGTATCTAAAAGGAGACTTCTACTCTTTTCTCCACTTCTCATATTCACATATAATTCCCTACAGATAATGAGAAAGGGGATAGGGGAAAACCAGGACTAGTGAAAGAAGTCAGAGTACACTTCCCATCTTCTTTGGAAGTAACTTGCCCCTTCTCTTGAGTGCCCCTCATATCATAATGGACAGAGTAAACACTAGTGGAGAACTGATACATTAGGTAAGGTTACCAATAACTCAGGAAAACAAAGGGATCCTTTTCATTGCTTCCTGACACATTGAGCTAACTGTCACTCTTCATTTATTTTTCCCTTCTCCAGTTATCAAAATTCAAATTGACCATTGTACCTTTAAGGACCTTGGACAGTCTCACACTTGGATTGAGATACTTTGACCTCTGTGCTTTCTAAGCCACAAAACAATCTTTGAGGTTTACTGTTACCAGAATGGCTTATCATTCCAACTAGAATCTGTTGCTGAGACTTATCATGTTCTCAGGTTGGACTCTAACCTATTGGCAAAGCACATACATTTGGAGGTAAATAATGACCACTTTGACCTTCTTTGTCCCTTGTATCCAGAATTGGTTCAGTTTAAGTGAACTGTTCTTAAAGAATGCAAAAGGTTAAATGAAATTTTACCTACTATACATTACTGTTATGTTGCATAAGGTAGAGGCATTTACCTGTCTATAGAAATTATTGAATAACTAGAAGATAGTATTAATATAAGAAATTTTATTTTTCTTTGAAGTTTGCCGAAAACCATAGGGCAATAAATTTCCACTTACTGACTTGACTCTTTTACATTTAATTTTCCATTCTTACACAAATAGTTCTTTGCGGGCAAGAATAATTGAGAGTAAAAAATTAGGCATCGTCTGCTTATGAGAAAAATATCCTTCTGAAGTCTAAATTGGTATCATGCTGTTACTCAATTGGGCAGGAGCCTGAATGGTCATCATTTCCTGGCTAAAGTGTAAGGAGACAGAACTAGCACACTGTGTAGAGGCTACATTGGATTCTTTGGACATCTGTTAGCCAGAGACAGTGACCATAGTGATGTAATACAATCCCCAAAGAAAATGTAATGTTGCAATAAAACATGCAGAGACATTTAATTTATCCTTAAGTTTGAATTGTAGGCGCAGAAAATTTTTCCTTCTTCCTGTCTAGGTTCTATGGCTGGTCTAATAATTAAATTGATATAAGACAGATTAACGGGAGAAAAATAAACATTGTTCATACATACCGGAGCCCCATAAAAATATGAGACTCAAAGGGCACCCAGGTAATTGAGACATATATAAATAACATCCTGAGCTAAGGAAAATAGGAGGGGTCTGAGTATACAAAAGGAAGGAAGGCTATTCACAGGAAGGGAGAGTAGGCGTTTGGAAAACAAAGAGTGTCATGTTATGCAGATAAGTTTCTTGGTATCTCTGGTAATAGCTCTCTCCTTGGTACAGGACCCCTTTCCAATGTAAATTTAGGCAGTTGAGGGGAAGGTTAACAGCTTTTCCTGCTGGGCTTTTTTTTTTTTTTTTTTTGCGGTACGCGGGCCTCTCACAGTTGCGGTCTCTCGCGTTGCGGAGCACAGGCTCCGGACGCGCAGGCTCAGCGGCCATGGCTCACGGGCCTAGCCGCTCCGCGGCATGTGGGATCTTCCCAAACCGGGGCATGAACCCGTGTCCCCTGCATTGGCAGGCGGACTCTCAACCACTGCGCCACCAGGGAAGCCCCTGCTGGGCTTTGATTGCATTTAGCTGAAAAATAATCCTTATGCCAAAGAGATATATTTTGAGGTAGTGAAATCTGCTCCCTTTCAGAATCATCAGAAATAAATTTCTTTTGTCTTCTGTAAGCAAAGAAATGTATGTGTGTATGACTTTACAAGGTTAGCTGTGCTTGTCTGCACTTCCTGTACAGAGATACTAAGAGTCTTCAAGTGATCATCAGTTAAAAATAGTTGATGATGTTCCTGCAAAACAACGTCTATGTAAGTCATTATATTTCATCATGAGCTGTAGAGATTTGTGTCTGTGTGTGTGTGTGTCTGTGTGTGTGTGTGTGTGTGTGTGTGTGTTTTAATCCACAACTCCCACTTACAAGAGATCTGAGTGGATCTGCCCAGAGCAGTGGGGCTGTCTTAGTTTACATAAAGCTGAAGTGCAGAATCAGGAAAATAGAAAGTTGGGACTATTCTTGAGACTGTGAAATTGAGCAGGACCCTGGGGGAACTTTCGAGGTACAAAAGCCCCAGCCCCCAAAATTCTGAAAGAGTAGAGGAATCTCAGCACGTGTTTCCTGCCAGGATCCTTGTACCGTGGTTTGTACCCAAAGCACAGAATCCCCAGTGCCTGCTTTTGTTGATGTCTATAGAAAACGCTGGCTGGTCTGGACACATTTGCCCCAAATTCCAACTGTGCGCGAAAACTTCAGAATATTTTAAAAGTTCAAATTTATTTTCTCTTAGGAGCAGGAAGAAAATACTCCTTGAAAGGGTGTTAGCAAAGGAAGGTGAGGGTAGGGAGAACCCTAATTTGGATCCTCTTTTAGTTGAAATGCAACCTTTAAGAAACTTTTGACAACCATTGACCAGAACTTTATGTAAATTGCTTCCCTATATATCAGCTGTTTTTGGAAGAAAAACCCATCCCTGCAACCACTTCTTAAAACTGTCTTGATTTTTCAGCAATTTAAACTATAATATAGTTCTGTGTAGAGAATGTCACTGTAGTTTTGGGTGTATATGTGTGTGGGTGCTGATAATTTTGTATTTTCATTGGGAGTGGAAAAGGAAAACAACTCAAGGTGAAAAAATTATTCTTAAATATTCATTTTTATAAAACTTATTAAAGAATTCTGTTATAACAAAAAAATAAACACTCTGAAATATATTGTCATCATTTTTTATTTATTTTTATTGAAGTATAATTGATTTACAATGTTGTGTTAGTTTCAGGTATACAGCAGTGATTCAGTTTTATATATATATATATATATATATATACATGTTCTTTTTCAGATTCTTTTTCCTTACAGGTTTTATAAACTGTTGAGTATAGTTCCCCATGCTATACAGTAGTAGGTCCTTGTTGGTTATCTATTTTATATATAGTAGTGTGTATATTGTTAATCCCACAAGAAAAATCTCTAATAAACAACCTAACCTTACACCTGAAACAACTAGAGAAAGAAGAACAAACAAAACCTAAAGTTAGTAGTAGGAAAGAAATCATAAATATCAGAGCAGAAATAAATTGAGATGAGGAAAACAATAGAAAAACTGGTTCTTTGAAAAGACAAAATTGATAAACCTTTAGCCAAACTCATCAAGAAAAAAAGGGATAGGGCCCAAATCAGTAAAGTCAGAAATGAGAAAGGAGAAGTTACGACCGACACCACAGAAATACAGAGGACCATAAGACACTACTATAAACAACTCTATGCCAATAAAATGGACAACCTAGAAGAAATGGACAAATTCTTAGAATGGTGCAATCTCCCAAGACTGAACCAGGAAGAAATAGAAAATATGAACAGACCAATTACAAGTACTGAAATTGAATCTGTGATTTTAAAACTCCCAACAAAAAAAAGCCCAGGACCAGATGGCTTCACAGGCGAATTCTATCAAACATTTTGAGAAGAGTTAACACCTTCCCTGTTGAAACTATTCCAAAAAATTGCAGAGGAAGGAATACTTCCAAACTCATTCTGTGAGGCCATCATCACCCTGATACCAAAACCAGACAAAGATACCACAAAAAAGAAAATTACAGGCCAACGTCACCAATGAACATAAAAATTATCATCATTTTTTAAAGTCTAATTCTCCTTTACTTTCGTCTATTTTTATTTTTGCTTAAGTGAAACTTATTATGAAGTGTAACCAACCTTCCTGGACTTACCTCCCACTTTAAGGTTACCTCCCTTTCGTGTATTTGGGGAAAAGTGGAGGGAATATGTTTCCCTCCTGCCTTTTCCTGAGTGGTGATCTGCATCCCAATCTTTTTGAGATTTGTCTTCTTTCACTTTATGTTTTTCCCCTCCAGGATGGATCCCTGCTCATTACAATTCTGGTCATAATCTAGAGCTCATTCCCTTTTGGTTGGCTGCTGCTGGGTGCATAAGAGCTAAGGCTAAGGGGAACCCAGGTTTCTTCTACTACTGTTATTTTTTTCTGTTCTCTGATGTGCAAGCTTTCACCTACCTCGCAGGAAACCCCATCATGAACCAACATGGATTGTCTAATTCCATAAACCACCACCTTGTCTAAACAGTGTATTTCCCCAGTTAAGTTAGGCTAGGAGGCTCTGACAGGATTACCCAGGCAGAATGGCCTTTTGAACCTAATCCTTCAGAAGATTCTAACTCGTGTCTGATCTTCCTGTATGAGTTCTAGAATCTCTCTTTTATTCCTCTGAGTACCCAGTGGATATCTGTGGAATATAAACACACACACACATACACACACACACACACACACACACACACACACACACACACACACACACACCTCTAAAGGAAAAATATTATTCTCAATGACAGATTTAAGGCCTTTTTCAATCACAATAGATGTAACATTTCATATAAATTTTTAATTTAGAAAATTTCATCCCATTTCTATATTCAAGTTAATCCCTAACCGGAGTAAGAAATTATTTCTTAAGGATGATTCCCTTAGCACATGCAAAGACTACTCTAAATCTTTGGCATTTTACTTACTTTATCAGGCTGAGTTATACAAGGCCCCAATCTTCTCCATAGCTTCTGTTTGTTTAAATAGGAGGGAGGAAGCAGAATGGTATTGGCAGGGGAGAATTCTGAGGGTTTTTTTAAATTAACTTGTAGAAGATTTAACCCTGTAGATGACCTGAAAATGTCATTTGCCCACCCCTAGGACCAGACAAATACTGTCTATAACTAGTATAATGTGAGCCACATATGTATTTAAAATTTTTTGAGTAGCCACATTAAAAAAATGTAAAAAGAAAAATACAAAATTAATTTTAATAACATGTATTATTTAACCCCAAATATCAGTCAGGGCTTAACCAAAGAAGCAAAAGTAGGAAATTATACAGGTATATTAAGACATTTATTACAAGGAATTGGCCTGTGTGGTTGTGGGGACTGGCTGAGCCAATGAGAACCCATAGGACAAGCAGTCAAGAAGTGAAGATCATGGGTGAGCTGGAGCCCACGGGCATGGACCAATGCTGTCATCCACCCAAAGAATTTCTTCCCTCTCCCAGGAAACCTCAAACTTGTTTTTGAGACCTTCCAGTGGAATCAGACAAGCCCACCCAGATGATCCAGAACCACCTTATTTAAAGCTAATGAACTAGGCATTTTAATTACATATGCAAAATACCTTCACAGCAACTTCTAGATTAGTGTTCATTTGAATGATTTGGGATAGTAGCCTAGCCAAGTTGACATATAAATAAAACCATCACACTCAATATGTCCAAAATAATATCATTCTATATGTAATTAATATAAAAATTATTAATGAGGTATTTTACATTCTTTTTAATATTAAGTCATCATAATTCATTATGTACTTACACTTATAGCACATCTCAATTTGGACTAACCACATATCGTGTCTTTAATATGTACACATGTCTAATGGACACTGCATTGGAAAATGTAGGTCTAGACAGTGACAAAGAGTGATTGGACTGTTGCTCTAAAGATACAAGTTCCCAACAGGAGTCATTTCACAATATCTAAAGACATTTTTTATAGTCATGACTGGGGATGGGGATGGGGGCTAGAAGCATCTAGTAAGTAGGGATGCTGCTAAATACTCTACAGTGCACAGAGTAGCCCCACTCCACCTCCAAATAACAATTTACCCAATCTAAAAAGTCAATAATGCTAAGATGAAGAACCATGCTTTGGAGTAGGATTTGGAGACATAGGGAGGCGATTACTAATAATAATAATGAGGAGAAGGAGAGAAGCTGGAAGCTGGATGTTTCTAAGCCCTTGGGATATCTTTCCTAGTACCTTGAAGCCTTTTTTTCACAAATGTAATTGAATATCTTAACTCTTTTGTATCTCTATTGCCATTTTCAAGGTCAAGGATGAGATAAGGGTAGAGGAGTGGCCTTATAAATAGTATGACTGATTAATGGGGAAAATGAGGGGAGGAAATCTTCACAGTGGTGATTATCTCTTTAACTGGTGAATGAAAGTCAGTAACTGTCTTTTCTGAAGATATTTAGGATTTTCCTATAGTTGGTCTTGATTTTAGACTTCTAGAAAAATTATAAAAATGCAAATTCAAATCTACAAATGGAGAATTTAGAATATATACAGTAATTAGCACCATCTCAGACCATCTGTGGAATAAAGTTGTGATAAATAAATAAGTAAAACTCATTAGCATTTTTCTAAGAAAAACCATGGTATTTAAGATTAAGTCACTTTTCAGAGGTAGTAATCATATTTGTAAACTCTAATCTCAAATTTACTTCTATCCAAATTAACTGCAACTTCAGAATTAACTTTATTTTCTAAGCCTTGGCAATGTATGTTTACTGAAACTAGCAGCAGATTGAATATATTTGTTAAAACCTGATATTTAGAAAAAATGTAACAACTAACATTCTATGAAATGTGTCATATCTTCATGCAGTAATTATTGGTTAAATGCAATGCCAAATTTTGATTATAAACATAGCTTAGAGTCAATACTTCTGAGATATATTTCCTATTAGATAGTTGTTACAGTTCATTTCACAAATTCTTAATTTAATATGTAAAAACTAAATCTTCCTAAAGCTAAATGATATTTTTTACTAAGGAGTCTTAATATGCATTGAGAGTAATTGAAATAGAACATAATT
This sequence comes from Aethalodelphis obliquidens, assembly GCF_003676395.1. NCBI lineage: Eukaryota > Metazoa > Chordata > Mammalia > Artiodactyla > Delphinidae > Aethalodelphis > Aethalodelphis obliquidens. Next base: position 37,715,809 of record NW_020837947.1, read on the forward strand.
ATAATTTGTGATCAGATTCAGCACTGAAAACAGTGGCAACATTTATTGATTTAAGTTTTTAAGCTTTTTCAATAACTAAATTTTAGGTAACTCCAATTTTTTCCTTGTTTCAATAAATGAGGGATTTATGTGGCAATATGTTACAATGACTCTTTCCTTTTAGATACCTTTAAATTTGTTGGCTAAAATAATTTAGACTTCATGCTGGAATTATAATGGTTAGGTCATAGCTATGATTTATATTTTGCACATTTTCAAAAAGAGTTTTTAAAAGTATATCCTATTTTTTCCTAGAAATACACAAAGAAAAGACTGAGAAGCAGGAGAAAACTGAAAGGAAAATACAAACTAAAGGTAAGTGTTAAATTTTGTGTTTATTCTTATTTTTATTCAGGATATATATTTTGTATATTTACATGAGAAAATGGAAAGTTTTCATATTTAGTGCTCTTTTGCTTTAATTGTTGATAGTGTTTAAGTAAGTTTACTTCTAAGTAAACCGCAGGTATAAATATATAATATTTAATTACTGGAATCAAAATAACTTCAAAATGTGTTACAATCTTTCAGTTATTTATTGATACAGTTGGCTTTTGCTTACTGAGATAGTACCACAAACATATTTTTTGACTTATTAGCAAACATTTTTCCTTCTTTAATCAGTTAATATAATAGATCAGAGTTCAATTTTTTTAACTGGAATTTTTTTATGCCATGCTATACCTTTAAAATCTTTGTCATAGAAATGCAGTCATTATACTATCTCGCTGAAGACTGCTATGGCCCCAGAGTTTGCTTACTCAGCCTCAAGGGGTAGATGGACAGTGACAACATGATGATTAATATCCTTTTCAACTCAACTAAATCTAGTAACTGAAATCTTGCATTAGAGGGATATTACTAATGGCCAGCAGTGTCTTGCTCATCTTACAAGCATCACTTTTCTAAGAGTGACCCATGTAGTCATAAAACTTAAAAAGAAAACTCACAGGAAGCACAAACATTCGATAGGACATGTTTCTAAATATGCCCAAGTTTCCCCAATGGTCAGTCTCACATGATACTGGGTGAGTTAAGACAAATATTAAAATCTCATTATTGCTGTATTTGTGTGATAGAGCTGAAAATGAAAGAACTTTCCTAGGATAAAAATTGAATGTTGTCTAATATTTATTATGTCAAAAACTGACTAGTACAAAATTACCTGCACAAACCTCAAAGTTGCCAGTAATAGTTTCAAATAATAGAAGTTCTAATTAACCTGAAATTATACCAATATGTGAATCTACATTAAAATACCATGTTTTCTTTTTTAATATACTTCATGAACTTCCTTTTTGTGAAGAGCTCAAATCATTCTGCAGATATTATGTCTTTAATCCTAATATTTGAATTAGTTCCAGATTGGTCAGCCAATCCTTATACAACCAGGGACAATGAAGTTTACTCAACTGAAACCTATTTATATTTGTACTCAGGGAACTAATGTCTTATTTCTGTTCCTTTTCCCTTTTTTTTCGTTCTTAATTCCTTTGGTCAGGGAAATTGGACACAGCTCTTGGGTACGGATTGACTAAACTAGCCATCACTGAACTGGTTATGTGTTTCTATCTGCTGGAGGTTAAACAGAAATTCAATTGGTTCCACATGATTGGGGAGTCTGCTGTTTTATCTTGCAGACTGTACTACTAATTTAATAGCAATGCTCCTGGAGTGGATGTTGTGATGCAGATGGTACCATTTGCGTTTTGGACTTGGCTCTATTAGAATCCTGCTGTTAAAAGACTGAGCAGTGGGCTGTAGAAAGGGTTTTTTAAACTAGTGAGTCTTGCATAATTAAAACAGTGCATTTGGCTAAAGTTTAAAATAAATTCCTCAAAGGCTGGGCTAGAGATTGGTACCTGAATATATTTCCTGAATAGATCAAATATAGTTTGGGAAAGTGAATGTTTCTCAAGAAAGAGAAAATGGAGCTTCAGCTGTTCAACAGTGAAATGGGCTTCAGAGATACTTTTTTCCACAATTTTTTGTGTGAATATGAACAAAAATTTCATTTTACTGCTTAGTTTCCTCATACAGGTAGAATAGAATAATGCCTGCTTTCTATTCCCAAGTAGTTCAGTGAAAATAAATGTGGTTTTATAGCTGTTCCTATGTCTAGATAAATACATGTTTTCTCTATGCCACATTCTGTCAGTTATGGTTATATATGATGGATAGTTAGGAATTTAAGTTGTTATCAAAGCATTTTGAACTCTTACAAGAAAAGATACACTATATCCAAGGTAATAAATAGTAGCCCGAAATGATTATAGAGAAGCCAGCAAATATCAGAGTATAAAGAGATCTATTATACAGAAGCTGATGTATTAACTTCTATCGCACAAAATGTCTTCATCCTTCCGTATTCTTTGTCCTGAAAATTAACATCACGATTCACCCAAGTTATTCAAGCTAAAAAGCTAGGAGTCATTTTGGCCAGTAGTGGTACTCAATCCTGACTGGACTTTAGAATCATCTGGATAGGTTTAAAAATATATATATATATTCATGTGCAGACTCCATCCTGGTTCCATTAATGTTTGGGAGGTAAGGCTAGAATTCAAGTCAACCTCTTCAGATGAGTAGCCATCTCATTAATATTCTCAATTAAGCACCTAGCCTGGAGTTCAAGTATATCCCACAGAGGTTCTCTTTGGCCAACCAGTATGTTAACATAACTTATACCTGGATGTCTTTAGGTGGGACCTGCACCAATCTCCTCCACTCTCATCACTACTGGAGTAGACATTTATTTATCTGCTTTATCTCTGAAGGCATTTGAGTTCCAATCCCTGCCATAGACTTGTTGGTCTCTTTCAATACCAAAGTCCAATCCTGCATGGCCCTTTGTCATCCTCTCTCTTAATTATAATTTAGTCTATTCTCACCTCTCCTCTCCCATTACTATCCCCTCTACAGTCATCTCCCAATTAGGTTATGACAGTTACTTCTTAACTGATTTCCCTGCATTAACCCCTGAAAGCCATGCTAATCACGCTCACGGGCTTAAATCCATTTGTTGTCGTCACAGTGCTTTAGAGATAAAAGCCACACTGTCATGACATAAAAGGCCCTCATCATATGATCACTGATAGATAGCCAGTGGTCAGCTTTGTCCACTTTGCCACTTACCTTCCCTACTCTGCAAGCTCATCCACCCCCTGCATTCCCAGCTCTCCCCCTGCTCCCCTCACCACCTCACTCCACATCCCACCAACACCTCCCATGCCATAGGCAGGCTGAACTTTTGGGCAGTTCCTAAGCCAGCACTGCTGCTGTCTCATAACTCTGTGCTTTTATATACCTGTTCTCTCTGACCATCGGCCACTTGGCAGACTTCTGCTCATTTCTTTGATTCTCAGATGGAACATCTGTTCCTTCAGTAGGCCTCCTTTGCTGTCCCTCACTCTGTGGGCATTCAGGTACTCCCTCCTTGCTACAGTTACATCCTTGCTTTCAGCCTTTAAAGCATTTTGACACCAAATTTTAATTGTGAGTATATTGATCTAGCTCACTGAGGGCAGGAACTGTGTTTGTCTTTTTATATGTTCTAGGTTGCTGTTGACATTTACAATTGTGTGTTTCCTTATTCGTGAACAAAGAGATTCAGGCTCAGTGGTCTCTCAGCTTTCTATCAGCTCTGAATTTGTGTCCTTATATTAAATTAAAAATCATTCTAATATCTAGCAAAGTGCCAAACAGATGAAACACATTCAATGCATGTTGAAATAATTAATGAATGAATTAATAAAGCATTCATTTTCTCTATTTTGTTAATATTTACTTGATTTCTATGGAGAGCTCTTCCTTTGACAATCTGTGTTTATTTTCAAGTGTATACAATTATGTGGCTTTAATTGGGCCATTGTGATGGCAAATTTATTTGGTCAGAGGCAATTGAAGAATTTGGCAGTGAGCTCCATATTAAAACAAAAACTATCTGTAACATGTAATCATAAACACCCACAATAAATGTATAATAGTATAGGTTAAAGTAACACAGATTAATTTGGACAATTTGGAAAGTGCAGAAAAAGAAAGATACAAGCAAAACTCAGTTCTCCAGAGAAAAATAGTAATTTATTTTTTTACTTTCCTCTGCTTTTTCCCTCCATGTGGTTACTCTTTTATTGCATATTGTCTTGTTTCTTTTTCAATTGCAAATTTTATTGTTGGCTTCGGACACCGTTTAGGCTTCTATTTAACTATTAAACATGTCAGTATACTCATAGAACAGAGTAAACCAGAAAAGACTAGAACCTGGTGATAAACATATAACTAGATGAGAGAATTTTGTCTCTCTAGGATGGCTCCTAGCCAAAAGTAGGGCCTTTTAGGCATTCAGAGCAATAGGTGTCTGCTACATCCACCTAGGTTATCAGGTGTTTCGCTGAGGAGCTGACCCCTCAGGCACAGTGAGGAAATTTACACAGCAGAGTGTGTGCTGATGAATGGCATGTAGTTAACATCTGAGTGGGCCAGTTGGTGGGAATGGGGGAGTGTCTTGGCAGACAGATGGTGTAAATAGAAAAACTTGCTATAGCTGTTAGGCAATAATACACATTAATTTCTTTATTGCACTTACTTTGTTCCAAACACCATACTGGGAACTAAGATGCCAACTCAGATGGCTAGGTCAGGGGTCAGTCCTCAAGGAACCAGGTGGGTACTTGGTTAAAGGAGCACAAGAGAAGCCCAGTGACTAGTGTTAGTGTTCATTTCCTAGGGCTGTTGTAACAAAGTACCAAAAACTGGGAGGCTTAAAATAACGGAAATGTATTGTCTCACAGTTAGAGAGGCTAGAAGTCCAAAGTCAAGGTTTTAGCAGGGTTAGTTCCTGCAGAGGGCTGTGAGGGAGAATCTGCGGCTTTTCCCAGCTTCAGGGGCGTTTGCTGGCATTCACTGGCTTGTAGATGAATCACTCCAGTCTCTGCCTTTCCCTTCAAATGGTGTTCTCCCTGCATCTCTGTCCCTTCTTGCTGTGCATATTTGTCTCTGTGTCCAAATTTCCCCTTTTCATAAGGACACCAGTCATATTGGATTAGGAGCCACCCTACTGACCTGATTTTAACGTGATTACCTCTTGTAAAGACCCTATTTCCAAATAAGATCACATTCTGAGGTACAGGAGGTTAGGACGTCGGCATATCTTTTCTCGCTAACGTAATTAAACCCATAACAGTATCACATGCACAAAGTCAGGGCAACATTTTTCAAAAGGGTTAATAGAGAACACTCATCCTGATTGACTGGTTTAGGATCCTTTCTGAGGGACAATTAAAGGACCGGAATCATAGGCTGGCAAAGGCATAGGGCTGAAGATGAGGCTCAAAAGCCAAAGAGGGCAGGACGTTAAAATGTATCTAAATATCCTGGAGCCCTTTGTGAAAATGCTCTCAGAGCCCACAGGTTAATTTAGTTAGCCTGTGTTGTATAAATTTACTTTTGCCTTCTCTCAGCTGTACTTAATTTTCTCCTTAAAGTACAAAATATATTTTATTTTCTTCTTTGGCTGCTGTGAATGATAAACCTGTAAAATGAGAACGGAAGGCCCGATACAAAGCTATGTATCTCCTTCTGCATAGCCATTGTTTGCTTATGAGGAAATCATTATGGTTCTGACTATGGCCATGTAGCCCCAGGTGAAGGGGCAATTACCCATACAATTACATCAGACTTGAAAGTAAAACTAATCCTTTAGAATTAAAAAAATCTATTTTGTGATTGAAAGCATATGTATCAGATGAGCTTTGTAACTTTAGGTAATTTGCCTAATCTTCACTTTAATACATAAACAAATGTAATTTTATTATGAAAAAGAAGTGTGTGCATTATTGTAGGTTAGATTGTAGATAACATGCTTGGAGAATCTAGTCAGTACACTTCGGCTCATAAGAACAAGTCTGCCCAGGATGTGGGATGGACAAGGCAGCATAATCTTGTGGGGAGAGTACTAGTTTAGCAACATAATAACTGAATTGTTCTTCTACTCTGCCATGGACACTTATGCGGCTGTATTTTCTTATCAATGGACAAAGAACTTCAGGCTAATAGATCTCTTAGGTTCCTATCAGCTCTAAAATTGTGTACTTATATTAAAGTAAAAATGATAAATTCTTCCTTTAAGAAGAATGAATAATACAATCTTTGAGAATTTTCTCTACTCAAGAATGCTTTTCTACTGAGTTCATCATTATCATATAAAGTGTGTAGATCATTTTGTCTTAGCACAGAATGGAAATTCGACAAAAAAAGAAAAAAGAAACAGAGATATACACTAACCAAGAGTACATCTGGCATTTTTGTTTAGTGGTGGCTAAAGGATAATTATTTTAAATGGTTTAAAATGAATATGTATCTTGCTCTTTCATAAAAAATGATGAATTGAAACGTGTGTATATGAATTTTATGAAACTGTTTAAAATGTTGACCTATTTAAAATTTATAGACCACTTCAGGGCTAATACCTCTCTCAACAGCAGTGCCAGAAATCTGAGAAACAGAGAAATTAATTAAAGGAAAAATCAGCAAAATCTATTACAGGTAGCTGTGCTCCCCAAAGTGTTTTCTAATGCAAAGGTGTAGTTGTTACGTGCTTATCTATCCAATTCCTTTTGCTTCATACACTCAAGCTTAGTCCAGTCCAATAGCTCTGAAGTCAAATACGAGGTTCCAGAGTTTCACTTAATTAAATTTTCTTGCTAACCGTCAATTGAAGAATAGAGTAGCCTATACAAATCAGTACTTTAAAACTTTTGATGCCAACACTTTTGAGTTTTGAACTCAGAGCAGAGAGATCTGCAAAGGATTCTGACAACCTGGCCCCTAATGCCTGCTACTTGGCCCCTTGAGCGTGTTTTGCCCGTTAGGAACCCAGGGTCAGGCGCACTCTGAGCTCTGATACACTTCAGAAAAGGACACAGAGCCCGCCTGGGGGGTTGCCAGGGCCAAGAGCTGTGAAAGCACAGAGCACAGCTGGCAGAGTACTGGAGAGAGAACATATGGGGAGGGTGAGAGACGTGCTTCAGAGTTGAGCTGAGCTGAGTGTTCTGGCCAGGGAAAGGTCAGAGTCTGGGCAAGTGCGGGAACAGCAGGGCCATGCCAACTCAGATGGCAAACATCAGGGCTATTCCAACTTGTGTATTCCATTTGTTTTTAATTATCAGCATGCCGAAGGGAATTTTGTTTTTTGTAAATAAGGATGACAAACAAAGTAAGCTCTAGCAGGTGCAACAAGCTTATTTTGTCCTGAGCTAAAACTATCCTAGCTAAGATGTAACTTACCAAACAGAGCTGGTGACGAGGAAGGTACTTTTTTCTTCTTTCATATGAAAACTTCTGTGAGTTCTAAGCAAAAAGATGCATGAGCAAATGTAATTGTTGCAGCAAATTATTTTTGTTTTAGAGGGATTATTAAGGCAGTTATTGATGGTGGCACTATTTTGATAAAAGCAATTTCAAAGCTTAGTGTTTGAGCTCAGTCTTGCCAAAGTTTGAAGTTTCCATCCAAGAAGCTTCAGTGGCTCCCTGCCATGTTGAACAGCTCCCTAGAGCATGTGGTTCCAGCTGCTTCACTAAGCAGTATTATGGTACCATTTCTGAGGAGGATAATGAAATTCCAGCATACAGCACTGTGTCTGTAAATCAAAACTTCGACTGCGAGGAACTGGATTTTTCCCCAGGGTAACAGGAATAAGGCATTAATATGCTAATTTGAGCCTGAATTCAGACCCCTTACTCTTCTGATTTTGTATTAATTCTCCCATTTATACCCATGCACACGTCAATCGGAAAATCCTTTAGTGGAATGGACAACCAGCTGTTGGAGGTGGCTGAGGTCTGGTCCTTCACAGAGGCAGAAACACAGATTAGGTTTTCTCCTGGGGGTCTTGCCAATCAGCTTTTCGAAAGCACAGCTTATCTCATGCAAACTTCCTTTCCCCTAGAGAAACTTTAAAAGAGGCTTTGTTTTTGCCAAGATTTTCTTTTGCTTTTCAGCTTAATTAATAGTGATCCAAAGGAACCGAAGTAAGCTATCTGTGGCCATGTGTGAGTGCTGATGTCCTGCTCTTATTTTGTGAGATTTTTATATTGAACTTAGAAACTTAGAAAACCCAGAAGAACCATTGAATGCGGAAAGGAAAAATAATGTCTAGATGATCTACGATTTTTTTTTCTCTTCTGTTTCTCACTGGGTTTAAAGAAATTTTAACAAATTGTAAAATATTTAAATGATTGGAAGCAAGCAGTGCGTATTATATCCATACAAATCATCAGTAAATAGAATTGTACTAGAAGATGAAAATAGCTCTTCTTATAATATTTTAGAATTTCCCTTGTTCAAGAATATCTATTAAGAGTCCACGGTGAGTCAGACACCATGTGATGAGCCAGGATACAAAAATAAAACAATATGGCATAGCCCCTAAAGAGAGTTCACCTTCTTGGGAGTCAGATTTATGAACAATTGCTGTATTATTACTTAATGGATAAGATAGAATTATGCACATGGTGCAGTTGGCATATGGAATAAGTAGAGATCAACCAACCCTCTGCAGAGGAAGAGACATTTGAGCCAGGACTGAAAGGGTACATGGAACAGAGGAAATGTGGGTGTGGGAAATCTAAGTGAAGGCACAAGCAGACAGAGATGCAAAGGCATTAGGAGGGCATGTGGCATGTTTATGGAATCCCAAACATTTTGTTATAACTGGAATGTAAAGTTCAAGGGGAAATTCCTGGTAGGTAAGATTGGATTGATAAGCAAATGTCAGATCAGTAAAACAATGAAATATTTTTATATTTGATATAGCACCTACCATGTGACAGATTACCATGCTAAGCAATGAGGGAGATACTAACACTTGTATCAGACCAATGGTATGATCAGATTTTCATGTTAGAAAGGCTACTCTGAGACTCAGAAAACTCAAAATATAAGTGTTCAAGACACTATTCAGGATATTAGTGTAATAACATTTATAATAATAATATGCCCAAGAAGGACATCATAGTCCCACTTTTGAAGTGGTCTCTTTCCCCTTTCTCCTTCCTACTCCCCTACTAGGTTAATTTCTTCTCATCTTTCACATCCTCAAATATCATTTCTACCAGCAGACCTTCCCCAAGCACACAGACTAGATTGGGTCTCATTTTATACATTGATATGCTACCCTGAATATTTTCTTCACAGCAATTATTCTAACTGCGATTAACTACCTTTGGGATTATTTGTTTAGTATCCATCATCCATTAGCTTGTTGACATCATAATGATAGGGATGAAGTCTGTCTTGCCTAGCGAAGTCTTTAGCACATAGCTGGTGCTCTTTCTATATTTTCATGTAAATAAATGATAAGTAGGGAGTGTAATATTGGATAGAAGAAGATGGGTAAAAGGAATATTTAATAGGTAGGATTGCAAAAGCTTGGCAAGTGGACAAAAATGAAAAATAAAAGATGAATCCTGGATGAGTCCCAAGTTTCTAGTTTGGATAATTGGAGGTACCATTGATAAGAGCTATGACTGAATTATGGGGGAAGATTATAACTTAAATTTGAGCCCTACTATATTAATTAATTGAATCATAGCTCATATTGAATTAAATTTTGTTTTCTTTGAAAGGGTTTGGTGTCATTCCAGTTTCATTCCAGTATATTTTCAAAACCTACTTGCATGGAAATCTCCTGTAGAAGATAAACATATACTATCTGGATTGAGTGTTCTTTGCCTCAGGTTCAGAAGATTCTCTCTGTATTTTTGTCTTCACAGTTTTGGTGTTCCTCCAGTACTGAGCTGGGCTTCTTTGGCAGATAGCATAATACATTTTAAAACTTTTCCAATTCATTAAATTGAAGTTAAAGATTTGGAAAAATTGAGGGGTAGTCTTTGCAATCAGACCTGGTTTTGGTATGAGTTTGTCCTTGGTTATGAAATAAAAATAGAAATTTAAAATATCTATAATTATTTTAACCTGTGTAAAACCTCATGCTAGTTAAAGAAAGATTTCCAAAGGCAGTAGATAAGTTTTTGACATCAAAGACTGCCATTCAATCATCTTATCTTTTATTCTTTTTATTTAAATGAAAAATATTGTCTATTTCTTTCCAGTTACACACAAAGAGAAAGAAAAAGACAAAGAAAAAGGAAAACCTGAAAAGAAAGGTATGGAGTTATTCTTATTGTGGTTTTTACTCATTGGTCCGTCACCGTTTGACCGTTTCTTCTTTGTGTCCGAACTTAGATGACCATGAATTAATTTTTAAAAATTGTATTATGATAATTTTCCTTAGAATTGAATGTGAAAAGAACAATTTCTTGATTGAAGGAAATAAAATACTTAAGACTCTCAAACTGTTACCAGTTTACTTTCTGGAAATGTATCAGTTTTTCCCCTGGCAATTCTGAGATTGCTTTAGCCAACAATGAGGATATTATTTCAGAAAATAATTGCCAATTTGATAGGTAAGGAAGTGTACTTCATTACCTTAACTTGCATTCTGTGATTATATATTAGACTGGACTTAAAACTGTTTTAGTTTTTATTTGTTTAGAATAAGCAATGCACACTCATTGTTTAACACATAAAGGTACCTTGCAAAAAGCTTTCTCCTGCCTTGCCCACACACTCTGATCCCATTCCTTATCTACTGACACACACAGTAAACCGCTTTTATGAGCTCTATGTGCATCTTTTCAGAAATTCATTATGCATTTAGAAGACAATATACATTATTGTCTCTCCCTATTTTTACACAAAATTTAGTCCTGTGTTCTGTCTTTATAACAATGTACCCTAGAGATCTTGCCATATCAGTAAATAGATATTTCCCTCATTCTTTTTAAAAAGCTGCATAGTATTTAAATAGAGATATTTTCTTCCACTATATCTTTTAATTGCTTGTTATTTGTAGATTGAGGGATCTGAATGTGATTTTTAGTGATACATATTTCTTGTATAACTCTTCACACTCACTGCCCATTTCTCCTGATGATACATGTATGTGTCATTTGGGTGTACATCACTGATCTATTATGTTTACAAATATATTTCTTTTTTTTTTTTTTTTTTTTTTTTTTTTTTTTTTTTTTTTTTTTTTTTGGCGGTACGCGGGCCTCTCACTGTTGTGGCCTCTCCCGTTGCGGAGCACAGGCTCCGGACGCGCAGGCTCAGCGGCCATGGCTCACGGGCCCAGCCGCTCCGCGGCATGTGGGATCTTCCCAGACCGGGGCACGAACCCACGTCCCCCCTGTATCAGCAGGCGAACTCTCAACCACTGCGCCACCAGGGAAGCCCTACAAATATATTTCTTATATAGTTAGTTTTGTAGTTAATGTAAGGGTTTCTATCTGTGTGAATAAACATGTGTGAGTGCATATGTGTGATCTATGTATGTGTTTTAAGTTCTTAAGTTTTTATGGGGCTAGATATGTTTATATTTTCTTTTGGTATTTCTGCTCTTGAGTCTTCATCCAAGGATTAATTCAGTAATTACTAATATTCCTAAGCCTAAGTTTAAAAAATTAGGCTTATATTTCACATTTAACTTTAATTCATCAAAAATCTATTTTAACATATGATGTAAAATAAAGTTCTAACTTAATTTGATTGCTCTTGTTTTAGAATGGATCACGTCTAGGATATTTAGGCTAAATTTCAACTGATTTATGTATCCACAATACACATAGCTTACTGAGAAATTTTATTTTGTGAAACATTCCACTTAGCTAGAACGTTTTACAATGCTTAGGAATCAGATGAGTTGAAACATGCTTCATTCTTCCTTATTCTAAACTCACATTTGAAAATTTGAATTACATAGTTGTTCTTTTATTAATGTTTATTTTGTGATAATATCCATGAATTTCAATACAGCCATCTTCTTTGTTCTAGAAACAGGTGTCCATTTCCTACCTGCTATTGACTTATATAGAATTATCAGCATCAGGTTCTGTGTACTCTGACTAAATGAAATAATCTGATATTTCTTGTGATTTCTTTCCATCTTTACAATGGCTAAATACTTTTCATTGAAAAATAATTGAGAATTTGTTGCCCCTAAATTATACATTTGAAGGAAATTTGTCCAAATTCAAAAGCAGAAACAAAACACTTGTGTCCTTTTATTTACTGTATACCAATTAAAGGAGTTTGCTTTTTATGAGCTAAGTTATACTGTAGCCCAATGACCTTGAGTGAATTGTGCCCTCCTTCAGCGAATATTGTCCAAGCTGTTACTCATAACCCCAAATGGTAGTGGAGATGACTATGGGCCAGGCTGAGAGGTGGAAAGGCTGAAACCCTGGAGGGGAAGGAAACTGCTGTCTTGGTAACTCTGCAGCCGCCATGATCTCATGGACTTCAACTGGACATTGTGCCCTAAGCTTTCTATGAGGCTTACATCATCTTTCCAAAATTCTGGGGAAACCATTCATAGACTGTATTTTAAAAGAATAATTATTTAAATACATATTTTAAGCACATCATTTTCCTTTTATAATACAAGTAAAACTGATTGACATTAATATTTGTATTATATAGTTAGAGAAATGAAAATAATTAGGGCTCCAATTTTTCACTCTAATAATTTGGCTCTTTCTTTAACCCAACTATTTTAATTAAAATCTCTTATTTAATTTTCCATAATTTCTTTAACTCTCATTATTATTCTCTAATAAATACTATGTAAATGTTGAAATATGTATGGTGATTTGGGAAACTACTAAACCGCGCAGTTTAATACATTTGAAATATGAGGATAACCTGCTCATACTGTTGTACTTCTCAGAACTCCTTTACTTAAACCATTAAGAGACACAAGATTTTACTAGTCTATATAAATAAAATAGAAGTTGATAAAATAAATTTATATTGTTTTATAAACAATTATTGATTATTGTTATTAATCTATTACATAAACAACTAGAAGGTATAATGTTTCAGGTATCATGTCAAGTACCATTCAGTTAAGAAGTTGCACTCAATCAGTAATCTTTGATGGTTACCTTATAACCCATTAGTGGTTCTCAACCATAGGTGCTTCCCTTAGGAAGTATTTGGAAACATTTTGGTTGTTAAAATGTCATTGGAGTGACGGGCATTTGGTAAGTGGGGACCAGGGAAGCTAAGCATTTTTTCAGTGCATAAGACAATCCCTCATACTGAGAAATTGTTCCCTAAAAGTCAATTGTGTCCTTGTTGAGACACAGTGTTCTTAAAACTGTAGTCCTGATAGTTATTTCTTTTAATTGTAAAGACAGTGCTTCCTCCTGATAAAATGATGTATCTTTCAACAAATTCTTATAAAATTACTCTCTCTGTTTGTCTTTCCTGAAAGCTGTTATTCTAAAATTCTACTTAGAATGATAACTTTAAACAGGAGGGTGAGACTAGCTTTCAAAATGCTTTCTAAGTCTTAATGCCAAGTCTTTTAAATTAAGTTTTATACAGTTTTTATTAAATTAGTAATATTTTATTCCTGAATTGGGCTCATTAATGTCATCAATCTTCAAACTAGCTTATGATTTTGGTGGCTATAATACTGAAGTAAAGAAAATGCTTGAAATCTATTAAGAGTGTATACTAATATAAAATTTTCTGTTTAAGCAATTCACAAGGAAAAAATTGAGAAAAAAGAAAAACCAGAAACAAAGACAGTGGCAAAAGGTAAATGATACTTTTTACTTTAAAAGATTACATTTTGAGTAACAGGTAGCTGGATGATTGTACGCATTCACCATTTCCTTTACATAAAATTTAATTTGGCCTTACACTTAAAATTTAATATCTAAAAGAATAATAAAACTGAATACTTAAAATAATAGAGCATCTCCAAATGTGAGAAGAAAATGAAGAGCTTTCCCATATGTGGGGGGCAGAATTTTGGTCCCCATTACCTTCATCCCTTGGTGGCATCCCCTTAGCTAGGTTACATTACATGGTAAAAGGAGTTTGCAGAAGTAGTTAAGGTGGATCTAAAATACGGGGATTATCCTGAATTATCTAGGGCTCAGTGTAATCTCGCGAACATTTAAAAACATAGAGATGTGGCAGAAGAGAAAGATTTGAAGTGTCAGAAGGACTTGGGCCCTCACTACTGGCTTGAAAATTGAGGGAGGTACATGGAAAGTGTGAGAAGGGAATGAATTCTGCCAACATGTTGAGTAAGTGTGGAAGCCAACTCTTCCCCAGAGTATCCAGTAAGAAATGCAGCCCTGCTGACAACTTGAGTTTAGCACTGTGGACCCTAAGCAGAAAACCTATTTGAGCCACATTATGGCAAGACTTTTGAACCGTGGAAACCAGAAGATATTAAATGGTTGCTGGGTTAAGCAGCTAAATTTGTGGTAGTTACTATAACAAGAGGAAACCAGTGCAACATATCTGGTTTACAGTTTGGATCAGTATTACACCTTGAATTTAATTTTAGAACACTAAAATTAAGGATTTCTTTTTCCAAGAAGGATAATGCATCAACCTGATCAATATTTTAAGCATTGAGGGCCTTAACTGTCTTGATAATACACCAAAGAAAAAATCAGTTAGAATATCAACGTAATGTTATAAACTTTGGAAGATTACATCAACTAGTTTTTATTCTAAGTTTGTCTACAAATCGTTTGATGTTAGAAAAATACAGGTTCTGATAGTTCAGTCTTATCTACTAAATTCAAATTGCTTCCTCATATTTTATTTATATATATATTTTATTGAAGTATAGTTGATTTATAATATTGTATTAGTTTCAGATATACGGCAAAGCAATTCAGTCATAAATATATAAATATATTTTTCTGATTCTTTTCCATTATAGGTTATTATAAGATATTGACTATAGTTCCCTGTGCTATACTGTAAATCCTTGTTTATCTAGTTTTTATATAGAGAAGTATATCTATTAAATCCATACTCCTAATTTATCACTCCCCAACTTGCCCTTTAGTAACTATAAGTTTGTTTTCTATGACTGAGTCTGTTTTCTGTTTTATAAATAAGTTCATTTGTATTATTTTTTAGATTCCATATATAAATATGTCATACAATATTTGTCTTTTTAATATTTTTATGTTTTAATTTTAATTAAAAAAATTTATGTTTTTTATAGAAGTATAGTTGATTTACAATATTATATTAGTTTCAGGTATACAACATAATGATTCAAAATTTTCATAGATTATATTCCATTTAAAATTATTATAAAATATTGGCTATATTCCTGTATTGTATCCATGTACCTTATTTACTTTACATGTAATGGGTTGTACCTCTTACTCCCCTACTCCTATCTTGCCCCTTTTCCCTTCACTCTCCCAACTGGTAAACTACTAACTTGTTCTCTATATCTGTGAGTGCCCCACGTTTTGTGTTTTTAATGTCATGTTTTACATTTTCATGCTTATACCTTAACCATTTATTGCAGTTATAGATGAATTTATGAGTTTTTTGTCTTTTAATCTTTGTACTAGCTTATTTAAGTGGTTGATCCACAGCCTTTACTATACATTTGCCTTTACTAGTGGGATTTTTCTTTTCCTATAGATTATTATTTCTTGTAGCTTTTTCTTTTCCACTTAGAGAAGACCCTTCAACGTTTCTTTTAGGGCCTATTTAGTCTTGATGAACTATTTTAGTTTTTGCTTTTCTGAGAAGTTCTTTATCTTCCTTCAGTTGTAAATGATAGTCTTGCTGGATAGAATATCCTAGGTTGTAGGTTTTTTACTTTCAGCACTTTAAATATATCAGGTCATTCTCTTCCGGCCTGAAAAGTTTCTGCAGAAAAATCATCTGATAGCCTTATAGGGATTCCCGTGTACAACTCTTTGTTTTTTTCTTGCTCTTTTAGAATTCTCTATCTTTAATATTTTCCATTTTAATTATGATATGTTTGGATGTTCATCTTCTTTGGGACCCTCTGTGCTTCCTGTACCTGGATATCTGTTTCCTTCTTGAGGTTCAGGAAGTTTTCAGCCATACCGTCCTCAAATACATTTTCAACCCCTTTCTCTCTTCTCCTGGGACCCCTATGATGTGAACACTGGGTTGTTCAATGTTGTCTCAGAGGTCCCTTAAACTGTTCTCATTTTTTTAAATTGTTTTTCTTTTTGCTGTTCTGATTGGGTGATTTCCATTATTTTATTTTCCAGATCTCTTATGCGTTCTTCTGTATCACCTAGTCAGCTGTTAATTCCTTCTAGTGTGTTTTTCATTTCAGTTATTATATTCTTCAGTTCTGATTGGTTCTTTTTTATATTTTCTAGTTCCTTGCTAAAATTATCATGGTGTTCATCTATTCTTTTCACTAATTCAGTTAGCATTCTTATTACTAATGCTTTGAACTCTTTATCTGGTAATATTTATCTCTGATTCATTTGATGTTTTTTCAGAGTTTTTTTCTTGTTCCTTCATTTAAAACAAATTCCTCTCTCTTCTCAACTATCTCTCTGAAATTAGGTGGAACAGTAACCTATCCCAGTCCTGAAGGGGTGTCTTTATGTGGGAGTGCCCCTATAGTCTGCATGTGCCAAGTGGCTTTGGAGGGAGGGCTGGATCTGACGTGAGCATGAGTCTCATCTTGCCCCATGTTGTGCAGGCAGCTGTCACCGTGGTAGGATGTGGAGCTGGAGATGGAGGGTCTAGGGCCAGAGCCAGGTGTGAGCCTGGGCTTCTCCTCTGTTCAGAGGCTAGCACCACCCTATAGGGGACTGGATCAGGTCCCAAGTTGCTGGAGGAGAAACCCTGATGTTTGGGACCAAGCTGGCTCTGTTCCCTCTAAGTGTGTGCTCTCCCTGCTCTGGGCATTGGCACCTTCAGCACAGAGTGGAGCAGTGCTGCAGCAAGAGGGGCTGGAGTGTGTACTCAGCATTATTCAGGGTGCAGGCTGGGGTGGTCCCAGCACCCCAGTCAGAATTCTGGTCCACTCCCCATCTGCTGCCTCCATAAATGCCAGGAATGACTGCTGTCACCCAATTAAGATGAGCCAGCTCTATCCTTTATAACCATGCACTCTCCTCAGCTGTGGCAGCCTTTGCCCTAGGGTAGAACTGCACCACAGAGCAAACTTGGCTAGAGTGGGTGCTCAGCTTAGGCTGGGGCATGAGCTGGGGTAGTCACTGGAAACCGGCTAGAATCTCAGACAGTTCAGTTTGCTTCCTCTGCTTTGTTTCAGGAGTAAGTGAGCATGTGTGTACCAGAGCAGAGTCTAGGTTTCTTACAGCCCTGCTGTTAGTCCCACTGGTTTTCAAACCAGCTAAGGGGACTGGTACTCCTGGTGTCAGACCCGAGGACTGTGGTGACTGATATGTGTTTCGAACTGCTCGCTCCCCAGGGGGTAATCTGCAAGCCTAGTTAATCCTTCTCCTCTTCTGTGTCCCCTTCTAGAGGTACAGGTCACAACCTAATTGCTTCTCTTCCTACCTGATTTTGTGTGTATCTTTCTTAGAGGCTTGGTTGTAAAAAAATCTTTCTGCCAGTCTCCAGTTTGTTTTCAGTGAGAATTGCTCCACATGTAGATGTACTTTTGGTGTGTTCATGGGGGCAGGTGAGCTCTGTGTCCTCCTACTTGGCCATTTTATCTCCTGCTCCCTCCTCGTATTTTAAAATATAGGTTTTATGTGATCAGTATATTTTAGAAATCTAGTATATTTTCAAGGGTCTAAGCATGTAGATAAAAATTGGAATGTATTTTCAAAATTTAATGTGTTTATCTACACAATGTAAAATAATTAGATATTTGAGGCAGATATATTTTTTACTAAATGTTTCCGTGAGGTAACCAAACATTTTATTGAAGTTAAGATGGATGAATTGAAACTTAAAGCTAGTAGGGATGTTAGAGATTATCCCAATTAATTACCTAACTTAACAGATGAAGAAATTTACTTCTGGGGAGAGAAAACAATTTGTCCAGATTATAAAGCTAGTATGTAATTGAACTAAGACAAAACCCCAAGTGAGTATAAATCAAGTATTCTTTCCAAAGATAATTAAATAAAGTCCTTCAAGCATCCATTATTCCTTTAACAAATATTTACTTAATACTGTATTAATCCTTTCTTTATGTGTAAAAAATTACCGCAAATTTAGTGGCTGAAATCAACACACATATATTATCTCACAGTTTCTGTGGGCCAAGAATCTGGACATGGCTCAACTCAGTCTTCTGCTTTACAGTGTCTCACAAAACTGAGATCAATGTGTTAGACAGAGCTGCAGTCCCATCTGAAGTCTCAGCTGGGGAAGAACTATTTCCAAGTTCATTTAAATGACTGTTGGCAAGATTCAGTTCCTCAAGGCCTGTTGCATGAGAGTCTCAGTTCTTCCTGGCTTTTGGCAGGAGACCATCCTCATTTCTTGCCACATGAGTCTCACCAATATTTCTGGCTTCATCAAACCCAGCAAGAGCGAATCAGCTAGCAAGAGAGCAAATTAGCTAGCAAGACAGAAATAACAATCTTATGTAAAGTAATCATGGAAGCCACATACTGTGGGTTAGCAGCAAATTCATAAGCCAGCCCATATTCAAGGGGAGAGGATTATACAAGGGTATGCATACCAGAAGGTGGGAATCGTTAAGGGCCATCATGAGTCAGCCCGGCCTGCTGAAAATCACAAATACTTTAATAAGAATATAAGTGAGAGAGAGAGAAAGTTAAGCAACTGGTAGTTCCTTAATGAATGAGAGTTGAAATGGGTTATTTCCTAACTCCCAAAATGTATAGTATGTTAGTATGTTTATTGGGTAATGTGGTTTCCCTACTTTAAGACATTTTGATTCTGGTTCAGATGCTAACAGTTATTACTAATTCCAAAGTTGGATCAAATATGCTGATGTCATTCTTTTGGTTAGACCATTTGTTTTCCATTTGATAAAAGTCTTAAATTAAATGTCTTCCTAAACTGAGCTGGGTGATTTGAACATGACAATTCTTTTTGCTTTTTTGTTCCTAAATGAACTCCTAAGTGCAGATGTCACTTAAATTCTTTTTGAGAAAAATCAGGAAAAGTATTTGGTACAAAATTTAAGAACACCTACCCAGTTTGATAAAAATAAATATAAGTTGGGTGTTGCTTTAATTTTATGGTATTTTCTACATTATATCCACATCATTGTTGAGTTCTCACCCATTTTTGTTTAAATGTGAGGCAACATTATCTATTTCAAAGATGAAGATCACTAAAAATGTCTAAAATAGATAGAGAAAAATTTGTTATTTTTATACTTAAAACCACTGATAAAAATGAATTTGTTTTTTAAAAAAAGAATTTGTTTTAGATGTAGTCTTGTGTTTAAGAAAATTACCTTTACTCATTTATAAATTATAATGGCACTAAAAGTAGATCTTAATTTCACATATCTTTAATTTCATAGTACAAAGCTAAGGTTAAATCAACTGCTACCTACAAGAAGTAGCTAGGTGCCATTTAGGGTAACCAAAATAATAATTTCACATATAAAAAGTATAAGCAAAAAAACAGTTGGCAAATTTTCCAGGTTGTTTCAAGCCCATTTCTAAACACATATTTACATATGTAATCTATATGTCAGTATGTTGTACACATGATCTGAACATAGTGAAACAATTACTGTTTTCTCTTCTTGATTGTTCATTCATAAACATGAACAAAATTGTTCATTCATAAACATTTATTCTTTGTTTTCTCTGAAAAAAGCACTGTGTTAGTTAGACATTATGTTGCTACAAAAATGAATAATATAGTTCCTATCCTCAAGTTGCTCTCAGTATGGTAGGGAAGACAGATATGTGAACAGCCATCTGTAATACAAGATAAATAGTAGGGAATAACGTGTACCTAAAAAAAAGTTGAGACAAATTTAATCTCGGGTGAAGAAATGATTAATTCCAATGGCAGAGTCATTTGCTGCATATGAATTGAGCACAAAGGGATTTTATATGTGTGTAAAATATGAAAAACATAGACAGTATAGCTTGGTAATATTTGACATGTGGAAAATACATGAGATATTTTTTAAAAAAGAAAGTAGCCTACTGGAGGAAGAAACTTTTGGAAAGATGCTATGAGAGGAGAAATGATGAAGCCAGAAATCAGAGGGTTTTGTGGTTTTGTTTTGTTTTCATATTTTTTTAATTGGGTATCACAGGCTTTTAGTCAGCTCTCCTCAGATAGGAACATTGTCCCGCCAATCTTCAGACCACTGGCAGCAGGCTCTGAGCCTAGGTCATGCTAGGCTCTCTGGAGGGGTTTGTTAGGTGAACATATGTGGATTGTATGACTCTGAGGTGCTGTTGGCCATCTCAGAGGAACTTTCTCTCCAAGCAGAAATGAATAAATATTTTGGTGTGGGGTCCTGGAATGATGTTGATTTAAAGTCATTTGCACAGAGCTGATGGTTTCAGTCATAGAAATGTATGTGTCTGCTGTAGGAAGGAGCAGAAAGCAGTAAAGGAAACTTAGAAAAGGTTTAAAGGGAGTAGAAGAAAATCCCCAGTTGACTGTAGTCACAGAAGCCACAAAGATGTTGGAAGTTTGTGGAGTAATTGGGTGATGCTTCTATGAGAGTTTTATGGTCAGTAACTTTGGGAAACAGTGGGTAGCATAATCTCCCTCCTTGAAGATTCTTAATGCACTTTAGCTTTGAGGAATTCCATAGTAAAGAAACCAGTTTAGCTTAAGTGTTTCCCAATTTATTTTGATAGAAATATCCCCTACCCCTAACACAGCATCAAGATTTCCCTGCGAAGTTTAACAGTGCTTTGGGAGGTGTGAATCCATTCAGTTAAATGCAGCACCACAGGTGATATTGTGGTTTCACAAGCATCAAGCATTAGCATTTTCATTCTTCTCTTTGCAGGACTTCATAATATTATCTTGTCATAGTCTCAAATCCTAGCTTAGTGTACTAAAGTCAAGAGACTTGATTATAATATTTTCATCAGATTCTTCAACATGAGTCACAATAAAGGCTACCCATTACATGGGCAAATGACATTAGAGGGTCCAACACTATAGTAGACTTACTATGAAGTCTAGTGATTATGTGTGATCCCATAGAATAAATAATGTCCAATATGCAACTTCTATTACAAACACTTTCCACAAATGTGTACTATATTATTATTGCTTTTTTAAAATAATTGAAAGATTCGCAGACTGATTAGTTCACATTCCCAGTTCCCTTCCCCCAATACATGTAATAATATCAGAATAAAATATGAATGTATAGAATATATGTATATGTATCATAATTCATATATATTCACATATATGCTAATTTATAGCACTTTCTGTTTTCTAGGATATATTTAAGGGCTTTAAAAGTCACCTGAATTATTATTTTTCAATTAAGATAAGCAGGAGCCAACATCTTAATTTTGTTCTCTTTCCATCGCTTTAAAGTCACATCATTAGAGACTGAATGTCTGAGTTATCCCTTAATGGATTTTATTGTTTTGTTTCTATTAGTCATTACCAGTGGAAATAATTTTACATTTGCCTTCATAATAGTTACCTTTAAAAAATATTGTGTTGACAATTCAGTTTCTTGAATGACTTTTAAGATATTTCAGTTGTGGACAAAAATGATCATATTGTTTTAAAAGGTCTCTTATTGGGCTCTTTGGTATGGACATGGCTTTTCACTGAACATGTCTATATATATACTTCCCTCCAGAATCCAAATGCTTCCTTGTTGATATACTTAGTTCCTGACTACCTAAAAAGTAATGTTTTCATGTACAAATTAAGAAAGAGTCCAACTTTCAAGTTAGTTACATTTTTTTAGTAATCTAACATGCCACTTCATAAACTATATAAAAATCAAATGATAGTCACAAGTATTTATGTCAGTGACACAATTGTTTTGTTTTTCTGTTCTCTTTCTTTTAAAAGTGTTCTTAACAACCAATGAAAGATGAAATGCTGCATTGGTTAAATATATGTATGTGTATATATATATATATATATATGTAATTCAACTTTTCTTTAACTCATACAGAAGAGAAGAAAGCTAAGACCAGAGAAAAGACTGAAGAAAAGATTAAAAAGGAAGTGAAAGGTGCAAAACAGGAGAAGGTGAAGCAAACAGCTGCAAAAGTAAAAGAAGCACAGAAAACATCACCTAAGCCCAAAGAGAAGGACAAGAAAGATGCTGCAGTGGTGTCCAAGCATGAACAGAAAGGTAAACATTCAGAGGAGGTGGCCAGAGGTTCTAGGAGAGTATTGGGCAAGAAACAGATGCAGTGAAATTAAAAACTGAAAAAAGACCAAGATCAGACTTTACGTGGGAGTAAAAGACTTGTATAAGTGAATATACCTGAAAGGAAATACAATAATTTGGGAATTAAAATTTGTTTATAGAAATACTAAACTATGTTCACATATCTAAAGATGCATTTTGAAACATTTTTAAAAGAGGATTTGAGTTAGTATCTGAAGTTATTTAAAGGACACATACTCTGTCCTTTGTGTACTCTTTGAAGAACAGCAATGCAGGAAACTGAGAATTCTCAAGGAGTTTATTAAGGGGTGTATGTTCAAATGATATACAATAAGTATCATAAAAAGTATCCACACATTCCTGTAGCTCTGCACGAGCATATAATTTAGAATATACATTGAATTATTAAATCCAGTTTGTCCAGTGACTAAATTTATCACCATAGAAAGCTCTGTATCTTACATATTGTGCTGCTTTTCAATAAGAGTGATGTAAAACTTAACATCCGTACTTCATAGAAATAGAGCATTTACATGGCGGTGGAATGTAAACCTGATATTCTTTAAAGAAAGGTACTTGTAAGCATAAAAGGGTGGAGTTTTAAGAGGTCAGCTGAGGGCTGTATTGTCACACATCTCTGGCCCTTGTTGAATCTTTCCTTCCCTAAATCCACTCCTGGTTCCAAGTTGCTACAGTCCTGAACTTCCCCACACAGAATGTGGGATTTGCTCTGTATAGACTATTCCTATAAATGTTTTTTAGGGGTGTTGCAAAATAAAATTTGTCCTTATTCTGAGAGTTTTAATAATTTTATTTGAGGGCTAAAATTAAGGAATTGTTTCCATAAGATTTGCATTAAAGAAATTAAAAATATTGTTACTGAGTAAGCTATTTGGACAGTGAGACTGATAATTTTCCCCACTATAAGGTACAAACAAGATATGAAATTTGCTATCTATACTCTTTTTGTTTAAGATTCTACATACAGGTGAAATTATATGGCATTTGTCTTTGCAATTCACTCTTGTATATTATCTTTGAATCACTTTTTCCCCTGAATTCACAAGTAATATTTGGAAACATTTATTTATATGAGGGAAAAGGTGTATTTTTTGAAAATTATTTTAAAAAGGAAAAGAAGGAAGGAAAGAAGAAAGGAAGAGATTTTTTTTGTAGTAGTCCACAAAAATTTTAATTTAACTAATAAAGCATATGAGTGATTAAATCTTTGGAGCCCAAAAACCTTTCTTCAATTTTAAAGATGATTATATTGCCTTGAATCAATTAAAAATATTAATTATCATCTCTAACAAAGCTGTATGTTATTTATGCAATAATTTGAGTAGGAAAAATATAGTAAATAAAGAGAAAATATTTTGAATGGACTATTTTATTGTGATAGAAGACAGGAAAATTAATCTTCTGATTCACTTATATGCTTATTTAAAATTATTATCAAGATCCTAAAATACTTTGCATTTTAGATTGCCTTTTAAGAAAGAAAATAATCACACAAAAAAGAAAATAATCACATGAAACCAGATTAAACGTACCAAGCATATTTTTATTTTTTGTACATAAATACAGTATGTAAAAATTCATTCCAGTTATATATGGGAGTACCAAAATACTTATCTAGCAACTAGGAATATGAGTACACTTTTGGATGTTCATTTTTACTATCTTAGTTATTTGGGGGCCATATTTTATTGATGAAGACACATCACTAAAGTATTTCCAAATAATATGTCTGGGTCACATATACTATATTTTATTCCTATCAGTAATCAGTATTGAAGATAGCATTATATTACCTTTCCATTTTCAATCTACTGTTTTCATTTTCATATCAAGAGCTATTTATCTATTAAAAGACATTCAGATATCACTTAGAGTTAAATAAAAGCACAAATGTGATTTTATCAGCTAAACAAATGCATTTGCTAAATTAAGGCTCTCTATTGAGATCTACCATCAATTAGATAAATGTATTATTAGGTAAATAATGAAAATGTTACCTCAAATAGCTGATCAGACACATAAATATGTCATTTTAAAAAATTTAAGCTATGATTTAACAGCATTTGTTTATAAAAAAACCTAATTGCATTATAGTTTTAACTCAAACATGATAAAGACATAGTGCTTTCTAAATAATCTACTTGTGAGGTGACTTTGATTTTGAGACTCTTGTATTGATGATTTAGTGAAATTGTTGAGTTGGTTCTCCTTTAGACAAGGGATTATTTATTTGCTTAGCTTAAGTTAGACCTAAAGAATTTGACATTCTTTTCCTATAGATTTCTAATAGTTCTTCTTAAATAAATTGCTTCTATAGGTCTTTTATTCACTGGACACAGATTTTTACATGCAGCAGTACACTTATTGGCAATTATTTTATTATATAGTATACATGCATATACATTCATATATGGTTATTTTTAACATTGTATATATAAACACTATTTCTACTAAAGCATCAGGAATAAGATTCATATATTTGTACGTGCCTACTGTAAACTTAAACACACTCTAATATATTACCTAATCTGGTTTTTATGGACCATTCTTAATCTGTTTAAAGTAGGGTAAGAAGGGTCAGCACGATCAAGTATTGCTCTCTGATTTTCTGATGGTCTCTGGCAAATTTGTGGGGAAGGAAAAAAATCAAACCTCCCCACTGCTATGCTCATTCTTTCTTTTCTTCCTTCTTATTTTTTTTTAACAACTGTTTGTGGCAAGCAGAGAAATTGTAGCTAATGTGAATCTGCCATAGAGCACCAGACCACATATGCCCCATTCTCATTAGAGGTTTTTTAAAATTTATTTTCTGTTAACATTCTACACCCTGAATGCATTTTCTCTCAGCTGCTACTCCACAGGGAATACCAATAAGGCAGCAGCTGAATGACATCCATCAGTGGTCCCTGAGGATCAGGAAGGGGAGAGATGGACAGCATGTGGTATTCCTAGAAAGATGTTCATTAGGGGAAAAAAGTAATAAGAAGTGGTGACGAGATATGAAATTACCTTATGTGAATTATTGTCACATAACAATGAAAGAATGATAGAACAGTTCAGATTTTCTTTAGGAAAAAAATGTCCTGTTTGAATATTTGAGTTGGATTTAAAGAAGCATTTCTTTAAAATGAACTTTCCAAAATCAGGAAGACTTGGTTTTGCTTTATCCTTAGACAGATGAAGCAGACACACTGGGGACTGCCCAACACATACCTGCCTAGAGTTCTTACACATTGTTAAGGTCAACACACAAGACAGGTGGAAATGGACATCCTAATTTAAAATATTTAAAAATTCTTAACTTTGGGAATTCCCTGGTGGTCCAGTGGTTAGGACTCCATGCTTCTACTGCAAGAGGCACGGGTACTATCCCTGGTGGGGGAATTAAGATCCTGCATGCCTGTGGTGCAGCCAAAAAAGAAAATTCTTAACTTTAAATTTTGTAAAAATACTCTCTATCTTCCTATTGATATGTTGGTGCCATTAGAATGCAACTTCACAGCATTATTTAAATATAAAAGAAACCTCCTACGTGGTGTAACTCAATTTTCTAGATTAAAAATATTAACCTTCTTTGAGTTCATAAGAGATTTTCTTTTTTAAAATTGGAAACTTGTAGGACTACTGGTGCATTAATTAAACAAATGACTTTGGATCCAGAAAATATTGGTATAAGAAATATAAGCATTTTACTTTGGTAATAATTTGGTAATAGCATCATTACACTCTTAGCATTCAGTTAAAGAAGAATCTCTGAAGCATGAAGATTTTAATTAATTCAATAAACTATTCCACATGTTATGTATATAAACATTCTATCACAGCTTGGGGCAGAGCACAATATTTCATTTTGGGGGATAGTCCAAACCCTTCAAGTTTCAAGAAGTCCCTGCATTCTAAACTTCTAAGGTACATACTTTCTCCATTGCTGTTGCTGAGGGCTATGATACCACTAGAAACGTTGTGAGAAAAGAAATTTTGAGCAATTTTAGATCAATGATTCTGAAAGTGTGGTCTAATCTGATTCCTCTGGGGAGTCGGTCAAAAATGCATATTCCTAGGGTCCAGACCCATCGAATTGTAAGGTTTTTTTTTTGCATGACTAGGCCAAAAAATCTGCATTTTAACAAATTCCTCATCTTTTTGATATTTAAATTGCCCTTTGAGAACTACTTCTAGAGTTGTAGGAAGGGCACATCTAAAATGATCAGTCACATTAACTACTGAAACAAAGGAGAAAGCCTGCTGATTTTAGGAAGTCCTCCTTGCCCAACCTCAAGTTTGCCATTTAAGGGAAATACAGTTTTTCATCTTAGAGTCAAATGGCTCATTCTACAATTTTGCTAAGGAAAAGGTTTATGCCCAGAAAAGAGAAAATACTCTCTACCTTCATCTTCTCTCCTGTATCATAGGATTCCCAGGTCCTGGGATCAGAAACCCCTGTTATAACTGCCAGTACACTGAGGAGCAAATAAATTCTTGGGCTGATCCGAGAGCTAACTCCCTCCCACTCCCCACCTCACACGTGGGGAAGTGAGACCCAATTCAACAATCAAAATCCATGCAAATTTTTGAAACTTTATGAGTTTTGGCCTACTCATTTAGGTACTAATGAAAAGAATTATATTTTTACACCTTCTGCAATAAGTACATTTTTTTCAAAGGTGGAGTCTCATAATATAATGGATTACTCTAAAAATACTGTAAATACTCTAAAAACAATGAGGTTTACAAAAATCCTTGTGTGTGTATTTATATAATAACAGGTTTCGTTATTTCATAGGTTTGATATACATAATTTAAAGCCCTTAAGGGTATGTCATGTTGTATAAATTCAATAAACTCTCTTGATCCTAAAGCTGCCTTTGGATTTATTGAATTAATAAGATGCCTATTTAGAAACATTTAACTGTAAATCATTTTGAACAAGATTCATTTAATAATCTTCAAGCTTTAAAGAAGATACGGTAAAGCTTATAGAATGATTCATCAACTGAAATTTGGATTGGAATGACCTCGGCAGAATCTAAAGTTATATGAAAATTTAAAGTTCAGTACAATGTCTTTAATTTAGAAGGAAATGAAAAAACGAACTCCTGAAATAATTTTTGACAAAGTCTGCCTCAAAAGCTCAAATCCTATGCTGTTTCCCTTTTTTTTTTTTTTTTTTTTTTTTACTTTTTCCATGGACCATATACTAATCAAGATCATAAGATGATCTTCTAATAAAGATTACCCAATCAATTACCTTAAGAATCATGTTATTTAGTGCTGTAAGTCTGTTCTTCTGGATTTCCTCTTCTAATTGAAGAGAATCTCCACGTAGAAGACCCCTGACAGTTTGCAAAGGGGTTAGCCCTCCTGCTTGCCTTTTCAAGAAACATTCTGTGGCTTCATTTAGACAATGAGGTGAAAGGTTGGGAGTGAATATTTGGTAAAACATTCCAAGTTGGAAACAATTTCCTCTTGTGAAACTTCTGTTTCATTACTGGAAGTATATATACAGACAATGAGAAAAATTGCTTAAATATGATGACTAATAATAAATTTGATGAAAAAGGTTTTGATTTTTAAAAACACTATAATATTACTCTGAACTAGTCTGTTTCAATTTTTAAGGTTATTCTTTTTGTATGGAATAAATGGAAACTTAAATTTATTATTTTTCCCGTGTGTTCATATATGTGCAAATTATTCCTTCACAGAAAATATTGTAGTAATTAAAATAGAATTATGCTACTTTGTTTGTTTTGTTAAGCCATCTTTCCCTAGGAAAAAGGAAAGGTGTCAATGACATTTTTTTCACTGCTTTTTTTTCTTTCTACTTTTGTCAGATCAGTATGCATTCTGTCGATATATGATTGACATATTTGCCCATGGGGATTTAAAACCAGGTATTCAAACAGTCCTTTTATTTGTCTCTTTTAATAGTCTGTTTCTAAGGTTGTCTGTTTTTTATGTACTAAACTGTTATGCTCATTTTTAAAAAACGTTGCATAATGCATGTGCAGATCTAGAATAAAACCAATGAAAACCAGAAGTAATAACTGGCATTAGGGCCTTTAATATTACTTGCTATGACTGCATGGCCTGTTGCAAATAAAGTCGGTTGAAAGCAAAACGTGCTAATATCTTTATATACAAAAAATGCTAATATCTTTAATAATATCTTAGAGTGAAAAGGTGAATCATCTTATTTTATTCTTGGTAAACTTAGAATAAAAGACATGTGACAATGAAAGCATTCTTTTTTTGGTAGTGAACACAATTCATATTAAAATCCATCATATTTCAAATATTTAATCTTTTTTGATTTTCTCACTTGCATATGATCTTGGGTTAACCACTCCAGAGAACTACTATTGATGGAGATAGTCAACCCTGGAGTTAATAGTCAACACAGTGGGGAAGTATTTTTACTTAAAGGAATTTATCTATCATCTCTCCTGTCTTTACATGGTGCCTAGAGTGTAACAGGGGATTCTTTACTAACATCTTAATTAAGAATTAATTTGATTGCTTGTACTTTGCCTTTTTCAGATTTAAAAACTGATAGTCTATGTTCATGTTTGGGGGAACATTTCTAGGAAGATGGTATTGTTAAGGTAGGAACTAATTTACATTAGAATAATTGAAGCTGATTGTTTAAAGCAAACTATATTTTGTTTTCTTAACTATTTTTATGGAAATCGTTCTAAAATGTACAATTATAATTCATGCATATAATGGCAAAAGGGCATGTTATATCTAAAATATATATATGACACATCTAGGTCCTGGAAAATTAGAAGATCGTGAGAACTTTGGCTCTCAGGAAAACTTAATTTTAGTAACTTATTCAAGTTAATTTCCTCCTCTTCCTCTACTTCTTTTTTTACTTTCTTATCCTTCTTTTTTAACTTTCTTATTGGGTTAGAAACTGAAATGAGGAGAAAAACACTGAAAAATAAAATTACTCATTTGGTAGAAATGATTAATATTAACGTATGTGTATAGTATCATAATAAAATGAGATGGAAGCATTGAGGAAGGTAGTTTAATATAGTGAAAAGAGAGGGCTTTGGACACAAATACAGATATAATTCTTGACTCCATCCCTTTCTAGCATTGGACCTTCAGCAAATCATTGAACTCCATCTGATCTTCAGCGTTCATACATTGGGATTACAGTAATAAACTTACAAAGTTGTTGATAAAGCATCTAATAGATGCACAACAAAGTGCTATTATAGCTTTATTCTCTAATTCATTTATTTCACCACAGCCCATCTGGGCGAGCATCCCACGTAAAGTGAACGTATCAACATTGACAAGTCCCTATCTCTATATACCATTAACTCAGTTTTAGGTAGCAGGTTGTTGCCCATTTTTTCAGCTGTGATGGTTTAAGAAATTCATACTCTACACATATTTTGCTTTTTTAAGAGACCAAACTTGAAGATATCAATTAACTATTTACTTACACACAAGATGAATCTATGTTCTTGATGAGCATGAGTTTTTAAATTCCATCATCTGAAGAAAGTAATGTGTTCTTTGTTGCACTTAAATTATTCATAGTAGCTACTAATTGATTATACAATACAGTTTCTAAGAGAATCACAGGGCACAGATAACCGTGCATTATCACAGGCAGTGAGTTATGTTCACAGTTTTGGAGTCACAATGCCATTCGTTTCTTTCTGAAAATTCAACAATGGATTAAGGTCAGAAGGACCAGAAAAAACACCTCTGCATGAGTTAAGGAGAATTTTGCTGTTGTTGGGGAGGAAGGAAACTTTCCTTTACCGTCCTAGGTTCTTCTAGCTGCTATAAGAATTGAATTGACATGAGAGAGTTTAACAGGAGAAAATCAAATTATTTCATAAGCATAGGAACCCTACACGAGACGGTCAGAGACAGAAAGGTACAATGAGGTATACATTGCTATCCTGAACTAAGAAATGAGTTAGGGGCCCGAGGCTCTCGAGGGCAGGAGCGTAATTCACAGGACAATTTTAAAAGGAGCAGATATTGGTCACTTAGGTGTTTGCCCTGCCATACAGATGGGGCCACTTACATAAAGTTCTGGTAATAACTTTTTTTTTCTGGGAAAAATCTCCAATTTAAGTCCTTGTAGGTAGTTAAGGGAGGAGACGTAGTTTCTCTTGAACCTGTAGGATCTCTGTTGCCCTAGCTCAAAATAATCCATGTGCCAAAGTGGCACATCTTGGAGAGGTCTGTTCTGAACCCCCAGGGTTCCCTCCTTTGGAACTTCCCCAAGAAGTTTCACAGTTCAGAATTTGAGTTGATAGATAGCTCTGTCTCATTGAACCACTCTCTTGGTCCTGAGAATAGGTCATCTCAGTGAAACAGTTGTGTCTCATGTCATGAGGCTCCTAAAGTTAGGCCTGTTGTGAAAGCAATCAGATATTTAATAAGAGACAAGTGTATAGAAAAAAAGAAAAATAATAGTGATCGGAGTAGACTATCGGCCCAGTTTCTGAATGCGAGCAGTTGAGAAAGTTTCTAAGCATCCAACTTGAGACATCTTCAGATGGAGTGGGGGCAGGTAGTGACAATCTGATAGATTTTTTCAGGTTTGCAGTTTGAATATGTCTAGCGATCTTTCTGATTGGCCATAGCAACAGGCATGAAGATTGTCAGTGCATGAGCCGTTATGGTGATTTCTGTGAAGTTTATATCAAGTTGTCCAACTTTAGTTTGCATGGCTTTGGGAAAAGGGCAGTTTTAGTTCTCAATGATTCCAAATCAAAAGGGTGGGAGAAAAATTGGAAACCTTAGTTTGGAGAATTGTAGCCAAATATTGGTGAAAACTAGAAGAATTCAGGAGCAGTCAAGTTTACAGGTAGAAAACAAAACTTTAAAAGACAATGGACAGCAATAGAATCTAATAACCACAAAAGTGTGTCACTGAAACATAATTTTCCTCTCTAAAAATCACCCTCATATCTATCAAATATAGACAAATTAAGACTAATCTGTTTGCAAAATAAGTCTAGTTTCAATAAACTTGGTCTGATTATTTACATAAGTACAGTAAGAATAGTGAGTGGTCATATAGACTCTTTTAAACTGCTTTGTTGGAACTTTTCATGAGAAATCTCTAGATTGAACTTTTAAAGGCCTCTTGAAGCCAGGATAGTCAAGCCAGGAAATTGTCATCAGCCTTCGCCTGAAATCAAATATAGATTTGGGTGAACTCCTCTCTTCTCAAGGTCCCCAAAATATCTTGAGATTCCTGCACTTGCCAGGAAGTGACCTTCCTTACTCACCCGGTGAGGCTGCTGACAACCCTGTAAGTAAAGCACCAGGCTGTTCCCAGGAGCTTTACTGGTTCCCTAAAGCAAATCTTAGCTCCTTCAAGTGGCCTGGTCCTATCTGAGTCTATGCATGTATTCCTCAAATATGAGACTCCAATCAAAGCCCTGGTAATATAACCAATGTTTTCAATTTCGTCCTGTTAGAAAGAGAAAAGATTCTTATTGAAGTTATGCAAATAACTATACTGCCATTAAAAAAGAACCCTTAAAATGCTAAGAGTTCCCAAGTTCTGGAGGGATTAGGTAGGGAGAAAAAGATAAATGTTTTAATTCTGTTTATGATTTACCAACTTGCTGTAAGTCGTAAGTAGCGAAGTTAAAAAATTCTTTATATCTGGAAGACAAATGATTAAAAAACAGTAACATTTTAGACAAAAAATCATAAAAATTATAATCATATTCGTCAGCTCATTCAGTCTTATGTAATTAATTCATGCTCTGCTTGAGTCTAGTTGTTCCATTAGCTCTGTCAACCTTGCTTGATGATTGAGGGTCACAGGGATGGTGATAATTCCGAGAAGTTTACAAGGTTTTCACTAAGGCTCAAATGATTTGCCCAGTGAAGTGGACAAATCACTTGATCACCAGAGACTGTGAAAGGTATACCCCAAGTGAGAAACACATTTTCTAACGGTTTCTTTGCCACTGTGAAGGCATCAGCCTTGTACCAAGGGAAGGCTTCAACCCATCCTGAAAACATTATACAATAACAATAATACACTGATAACCCATACTAAGTTGCAGTTGAATGAAGTCCAGCTGCAGATGTTTAAAGGGTTCAGTGTGAGGAGGTCTGAGGCCTCTGACAGGTCAGACATTGCTGGTAGACTGTTTTCACAATTTCATAGAAGTCTCCCAAGCAATGTGTATTTACAATTTGAGTAATATTAAACGCACTATGGTGGAAGGAATACAGAAACCAAAAAATGGGGTTTGCCACAGAGCCACAAAGTACCAAGTGGCCATTCTGAGTTTCCTGTAGCCCTAAATGTTTATATAATTTACAGCTATTGTTTACCCATTTTTACTTCTCTGATTCAGGAGCAACTATTAGCATGTACAAGGACATTGGAATGGCAAAATTCTGGCAAAAAGAGGTCTTTTTTTTACATTAACAGTCTGCGGATTGGCAAATTTATGAATATATTTCGTAATTTCTAAAGACGTATGCTACTTTGTAGTACAATCCTTAGATAAAGCAGAAGACATGTTTACTAAGAAACCCAAACATCTTTAGTTTCTACATTATAAAAAGACAAAAGTAGATAAAACTATGTTGAGTAATTAATGCTCAATATTTTATCTTATTTGGAAATGATCTAGGTATTCAGTGAATTTCCATTATTTAACTTAATTTAGCAAAACTCTAAGGTTTCAAGTCACCAGAGAGATTTGGGAAACTATTTTAAGTAGATGTACCGTAAAACAATCATTGTTTAAAAGTTATCTAAAAATTCTTATTCATTTATATCCATTCAATACTTTTGTTCTTAACAATCATACTTAGATTACTCATGAAAATTTTAGGAAACATTAAAGCCATTAGCCATCATCTTCAGTTGTTTCTGTTGAAGTTGTTTGTCTGGCAAATTTAGTACAGAGGTAATTTGACCTTATTTGACTTTTAGTAAACCTCAGTAGAACAAACGTATAATACTGTGCTTAATGCTGATAACTCTAAAGGCATGTCTGTATTAATTAAATGAACAAACTTAAACTAGCTTTTATTTACCAAAAATTATCATAGCTCTCGTGAACCTGAAAAACATTTGGTTTAGTTTCTACTATATCTTTGAGACTATTCTTAAATAGCGCTTGTGTGTTTTTAAGCCAGTTAAATTGAGCTCTTTTATAATTAATTTTGGTAATACCACTCAGAGGCAGAAAAATACCGTGTCTATAATATACATACATAAATATATATAAATAGACCTAAAAGAGATACCTTATAGTTTTCATTAAAAGTGTTTTTTGAACCAGAATTTTGGGCAAGGGTGCTTATACAGCAATTTGTAATTTAAAAGCCCCCTTTCCATTTTTTAAAAAATTCAGTATTAAGAATTGGAGATGAAAAAAAAAAAAAAAAAAGAATTGGAGATGGTCTAGATAAGAGTTCCTAGAGAGATTACTAGCCTTTTGAGTTAAATAGCGGAGTTTTTTGGGATCTATGGAAAGGAATGGGTGGAATATGAACTTCCTCTAGAACGGAATTTCCAGTTTTGCAAAGATTTGTAAGATTGTAGGCTGATCAACCATCCAACTACATCGTCCTCCATTTGCTTCTTTATATCAGGAAGACTTCTGACTATGATTTAAATCAAAAAATTTTTATGCTCTGCTCAGGCAATTTTGTTGGCATGTCCAATTAATATTGCTTGAAGGGTAGATTGTTTTACAAAACTAGGTAGGGGAAACATTCCCCAGTAAGATAAAATGACCATCCCCATAATACAATCAGGTAAAAGAGATGCAATTGTTTTGTATAAAGCCTGTTCAAATATATCAATTCTCCTGTAAAATTTTATCTTAATTCCATTAACTCTTACATTACTAATTATAGCCTCCATTAAGATTTCATGAGTAAGTTTTGGTTTTACAATATTGGGTGGGGGAAATTTTCCCAGCCAGGCATAATACTATTCCCATAAAGCATTCAGGTAAAGTTGGCATAATTTCTTTACATAAAGCTTTTTTAAAGATTCAATTTTTTATAATCCTGTCAACTCTTACATTTCTATATTCTTTCAATCTAAATGTAGCCTGAGTCAGAACTTCATCAGTGGGTATTGGTACCAGTTCATAGGGTTACCATGTGAAGGGGTTCCTGGAAACTTCTCTTTTCTATCCCCAGACCATTTTAGTCACTCTTCTGCAAAAGGCTTTGGGCCCCCAATGAGGGGTTAAGCCAAGGAATCCTGGCTCCTCTGTCAATCTTTAACTTAATTAACTGGCCTGTTGCCCCTAGTGATTGCTGATCACAATTCTCATTGTAATCGATGTCTTTCAGCTTTTCAGATTTCTCCAAACTGGGATAAATAGACGAACTTATTTGGATTTCTTTAATGTTGGTGGATGAACAGGGGGCCGCCTTGGCCACCCAGCCTTTGGTAGCGCTATATTAAAACCTTTATGGTAGGGCTTCCCTGGTGGCGCAGTGGTTGAGAGTCCGCCTGCTGATGCAGGGGACACGGGTTCGTGCCCCGGTCTGGGAAGATTCCACATGCCGCGGAGCGGCTGGGCCCGTGAGCCATGGCCGCTGAGGCTGCGCGTCCGGAGCCTGTGCTCCGCAACGGGAGAGGCCACAACAGTGAGAGGCCCGCATACCGCAAAAAAAAAAAAAACCTTTATGGTAACCCCATCAATGTCTGTTTTATTCATCCTGATGCTGGATGGCTTTATTAAAGGTTCAGGGTCTTGTTCTACCTGTCCAAAAAGAATTTTGGACAAGGAATGCAATGGAAAACACACAGAGACTGAAGCATAAAGAAAAACAAACAAGCAGTCTATTAAGAGGCGAAAGTATGCACTCCGAGAAGAATGTGCGTGTCCTCGCAAGTGAGGAGCGCCCTGCGGGTTTTCTGATTTCCCTTTTTATTTCATCTTAACCTTTGAATAGGCATGAGTTTTTTCTATTAGGTGCAGAATATTCATTGATGAGAAAGTTGAGGCGGGGCAATGATCACATCCATCCATTCTTGTGCACTGGGCTCCTGAAGCCACCACACGTGCATCCTGAGAGCTATTTTCCCTTAAGGTTTCCCTTACCAGTTGAGCGCCACCCTGGAACATTGTATAGTGGTCATTTGAAGCCTGGACATTTTTACTGCACATGCTCTGTCTTGCTCTGTGGGTTTTGTGATCAGGGTTCCCTATTCAGATGTCACAAAGCTTAATCAGAATCTAATTTATGTTCTTGGGGCTGATGCCATTCTTCCATGTTTCATGATCTCATTAAGTGCAAGACAATGAAGTGGCTTTGCCTTTTTGCCTAATGGCTATACATGAGTGTCACCAGAGAGTAGGTTCTTGTCTCATCACAGAAAGTATTCAGAGAGGAGACAGGAAAGCCGAGAAAGCAAAGCTAGGATTTATTTAAGCGATAGGATGCTCTCAAAGGAAGAGCAGACAGTATCAGTTGAGTAGCTGTGCTGTTTACAAGATGTATGGCTTCCTGTCATTTGGCCCCTGTCTGCTTTCTCTGTTTATATCTAGCTATCTGCCTTCTCTAACATTACCCCTTCAAGGAGTCTGGACTCTTAAAATTTTTTTTTTTTTTTTTTTTTTGGCGGCACACGGGCCTCTCACTGTTGTGGCCTCTCCCGTTGCAGAGCACAGGCTCCGGTCACGCAGGCTCAGCGGCCATGGCTCACGGGCCCAGCTGCTCCGCGGCATGTGGGATCCTCCCGGACCGGGGCACGAACCCAGGTCCCCTGCATCGGCAGGCGGACTCTCAACCACTGCGCCACCAGGGAAGCCCCCTTAAAGTCTTTCAAGGGGTAAAGCGTTGGTCCATCTTCTGTAACTGCTTCAACCTGAGCATGGGCGTTGTCCCTGCTGCCTGTGGGTGCAGATCTCCTTGCTGTCGGTCAGAGATAGGGGTCTTGGGGATTTTACGGTGGTGGAGATAGAGTGGGGAGTAGAAGGAGGCAGCACCCTCGTGCAGTGGATGTTGATAGTCCTCATCTTCAGGTGGGATGGGTTGAAACCCTTGTTGCATCATCATTTGAAGTGGAGTTTTCTGAAGCCATGGGTTTTTTTCCCTTGGCACCTCAGGTTTCGATACAGCAGTGTTAACAGGGAGAAATTGGAGTATATCTGAGTATAGTTATTAGTTATATTAAACATTAGTCCTGAATATTGTCTAATCCCTATGCTGGCTTTCTCTTGTGTATTGTTAACTATTATTGATATTATGCTTTTATTGTGAGTTTTAGTTTTCTTTATTCCAGTCACTAGGTTCTTCCACCAGACAGTGACATTCCCTACATATTGGATATTGGCAGTCTGGTTGGTGTCTGTTACCCAACTGTGATTACTGAAAACTAGTGTTTGATTGTAGTATGTTTCATTCAGCCATCGTAATTCTTGTCCCTGGATGCTAATACCAGTAAAACAGAGGCTAGCTTTGCCTAAAAGCTGAAATATCCTTCCGTCCGATTTGGAGGAGGGTTATCTGTTCCAGAGAGTTTGGCTTCCAGTTGGTTCCTGCCCCAGTCCTTCCTTCCTTCCCACACTGGGTGGTAAATGAGAACCCAGCGTATTTTGCTGTCAGCCCCATCGGGTCCCTCAAGAGGTGGGGAGTCCTAAAAGAGACGTACGTATGTCCTCTGGGGAGGTGTGGTCGTGGGGCAGATCCAGCAGTCAGATGAGTTAGTTCCTTTAGCAGTGACATTCATGGTGTCAGATAGTGGATGTTTGTAAGCTGGAGCTGTGACGATGTGGATAACAAGGAGGACCGTTAGGATAGAGTCATGACATCCTGAGAAGCAAAAGAGCAGAGAAAAAGAGAGTTTACTGGACAGGGAGGGTATTGACACCTGGAAGGGAAGTTATTAGCCTCTTTTAAGGTGATTTTTACAGGACTGACAAACTTTGTTTTCCCTGGGGTTCCCTGAGCCCAGACCTGTGGATCTATAAGTTGTTTTTTTGTTTTTTAATTTGGGGGAAATATTTTGGGCTGGACTGTCCATAAGGCATAATCCAGCCTTTAATAGGCCTTGGTTTTAATTTTTAGGGCAAATAAGACTGAGAGAAAATCCCTTCCCAATAAATAGGCTGGGGCATTTAGGCATGACAAGAAACTTGTGAGTTCCAAGGGTCCTTCCCCAGGTGCAAGTGAGAGGGGTGGTGAAGTGTTTTAGCCTTGGCCTACCTTCTACCCCAACAGCAAAGCAGGTTTTGGGGGCAAGGGGCCCAGTGTGAGAAGTCAGGACAGAGTAAGTGGCTCTCGTGTCCACTAGAAACTGGACAAACTGACCTGCCACGTCAGTGGTCACCCGTGGTTCCTCCCGTGCGATGATGACTATCTTCTCGGGAGCCTTGGGAGGACCCAGGTCCCGTCAATCAACCACTGCCATGACCAGCATGGGGGAATTTCCTCGCTCCCTTCGGAGCTGGGGGCATTCCCTCTTCCAGTGGCCCATCTTCTTACAGAGTGGGCATGGCATCTTGGGTGGAGGCTGGGAACTGTTTCCCAGGTATTCCTTGCTCCAGTGTTTGAGGCTCCCATAGCTAAAACAGGCTCCCTTTCCTGGCGGAGGTCTTCTGGTACTTTTGGGGTGACCAGGAGGTGGTTAGGTCTTGTCATGAGAGCTGCCAAAAGCCTGGCTTGCTGTCCTTCCCTTCTTAAGTCATGCTGTTCCTTCCTTTCTTCCTCAGCCTGGTCTCTATTGTTAAAGACACTGAAGGCCATATCAATAAGAAGGTTGAGAGGGTTTGCGGCCCCATGGCAAGCTTTTGAAGCTTCTGATGGATGTCAGGGGCTGATTGGCTGGTGAAGTGGGTTGTAAATACAATGTGTCCCTCAAAAGGGTTTGGGTCTACATTCACATACCCTCTGAGGGCATCTACCAATCGGGTCTGAAATAGGGCTGGATTTTCATCTTGGCCTTGGGTTATCTCCTTAACCTTACAATAGTTAACAGGTTTAATTATGCATCAATTCATCCCTTCAGTAAGGCAAAGGATTATGTGGTCCCTTCTAGTGATACCAGGCTGACCCGGCTGATAGTTCCAATTGGGTTCCCAGTTGGGATCCATTAGAGGTACTGCTGTCATGCTCACAGGGTGCTGATGAGGTTGGGCAACGTATAATCCATCAGCATGTTTGACCGTGTGCCCAAATACGGGGTCTTTTCCTCAGTGTGGCAGCAGTGGGAAAGGACAATATGTAGGTCCTTCCAGGTAAGATCAAAGGAGAGAGTCAGTCCCTGGAATTCTTTGGTGCACCAGCTGGGGTCCTCCTAGAATCTGCCCAAGTGAGAGAGGCACTGGTTGAGGTCAAAGAAAAAGAGGTGTAGACTCTGGTAATTCCCTGAGGCCTGCCTACTGCTTCCTGAAGGGGGCAAAGCAGCTCTGGCTGCACTTCTGGTACAGAAGGGTCAAGAAGCTTATTGGGCAGGTGAGGGGCTGAAGATGGTAAAAGAGTGCTGGGGCTTGGGTCGTCTGTCTGGGGCTTGTGTTCCTCCAGGGGTGCCACTAGAGAGGGCATTTGTACAGCCTGAAAGGCTCCCAGCTGGCAAGGTTCCCTAACGTAGGACTTGCATAGCTCCAGGTTCTCTCTTAGGGCCATAAAAGCCTGAACCTAGGCTTCCATTCTCTGGCCAGGCCTCATCGTCCTCAATGGGGCAAAGCTGTGTTACAAAAGAAAATGTGCTTTTTTCGTTTTAAAGCATCTAGAGGAAACTTGCCCCAGTGACTCAGAATGCACCTGAGGGGTGAGTCCTTGGGGTTGGAGGTGTTTCTTATAGTTCCTTCAGGGAGAGAGTGCTCCTGTAACAAAGAGGAGCACTAGCCTTAGGAGGTCCCGTGGGGGGTCCCTAAGATAGGGCTGGTTCCAGGCCTCCCAGCCCACGCAGTCCATGGACCCTAGCCAAAATGGGGATTAGCTACCCCCGTTATGGCAGTCCTGCTGGGGCCTGTGTCCTATCCTGGCATCCTTGGTACCCAGGATGAGTAAGCCTTTCTCGAAGGCTTCTCTATAGATTTTTTTTTTTTTTTTTTGCGGTACTTGGGCCTCTCACTGTTGTGGCCTCTCCCGTTGCGGAGCACAGGCTCCAAACGCGCAGGCTCAGCGGCCATGGCTCATGGGCCCAGCCGCTCCACAGCATGTGGGATCTTCCCCGACCGGGGCACGAACCCATGTCCCCTGCATCGGCAGGCGGACTCTCAACCACTGCGCCACCAGGGAAACTCCTTCTTTATAGATTTTAAGTACAATGATTAATCCCTGTGTTCCAGGGTACGTTCCCCTGGAACAGACAGCCTCATTGTTCTAGGACCTATTTAGTCAGGGAACAATCCTTTCTCTCAAAGCGTGGTAAGTTTATGAAAATAGGCCCTGGGCCTTAAGGGAGGTGGTGTGTGAAAAAGCTTCTCTTTTTTCTTCCTTTTTTTTTTTTTGCGGTATGCGGGCCTCTCACTGTTGTGGCCTCTCCCGTTGCGAAGCACAGGTTCCAGACGCGCAGGCTCAGTGGCCATGGCTCACGGGCCCAGCCGCCCCGCGGTATGTGGGATCTTCCCGGACTGGGGCACGAACCCGTGTCCCCTGCATCGGCAGCCGGACTCTCAACCACTGCGCCACCAGGGAAGCCCTGCCCTTCCCTTCCCTTTTGTGGGCAGCGCCCCTGGGTCTCAGTCCCCCCGCCCCCTCCATCCAGTGGGCCAGGGCGGAGTGGTGCAGGGCGGGATTCGGTGGCACCAGGCAGAGGCACTATATCTGCACTTAAGGGGACAGAGGGCCCGGCGGCCCTGTGAGGACTCTCCCAGTCCATCAACCCAGAGGAGGCAAGCGCAATGGGGACACCGTATCCCCTGGGCGTGGCCATGTGCGCTACCCACCCCTGGGCGAGGCCCCTGCCTCCCACGGCGAGGCGGGGAGCGGGGGCAGGGACAGGCCCAGTTTAGGGGAGGGGGCGGAGCCCCAGGAGCGCGCACTGAGGCGGCGGCGAATGCTGGCCACCTGGACGTGGTGCCGTAAGCGCCGCCTGCGACACCCAGACCGCCTGTGGCCGAGGGAGCTCCCGAGAGGACTGCGGCACCACCTTGGTGCGAACCTCCTACAGTGTGAGTGAGGCTGCATTTTATATCGCCACACAATTGAACCCGAGGACCGTTAGTTAAATGGTGGATAAGGCAAACCCAGGGGGCAAAGCTCCTGTGGTTCGGGTCGCTAGCTGCTTGTGAGAAGGCCCGGAAACTTTTCCTGACTTGCCCTGCA
The DNA here is from genome assembly GCF_003676395.1 of Aethalodelphis obliquidens. Lineage (NCBI taxonomy): Eukaryota > Metazoa > Chordata > Mammalia > Artiodactyla > Delphinidae > Aethalodelphis > Aethalodelphis obliquidens. Next base: position 37,756,329 of record NW_020837947.1, read on the forward strand.
CAATGAGAAGTGCAAGACCTAGCGGCGAGGTTGGAAAGTGCCTGGCAGATTTCTTTCCCCCCATTTCCGTCCGAGTATGGCGCAGAAGGAAAAATGGAAAGAGTGAGATAGGGAGGCAGAGACGATAGGCGTAGGTGGACCAATAGTAATCCTGTAACGGGAGCCGCGGGAAGGGGGCGGTGTTATGCCTTTACCTGTGTGCCGAAAACCCTTGCGTGGCAATGGCCTCGAGGTGGGCGGACAGACCTATCCTCTCTCCAGTCCGTTCCACGTCTGACTCATCCTCTTGCGGGAGAGTTCTTGTGGTGACTGTCCTAGTGGCTTTTACAGCTGGACCTACGCGCACATCATGGCAGCAATTGGTCTGAAAGTGCGACAGACTGAGAGAGAGAGAGAGAGAAATGGCGGGAAGTCAGGCAGAGCCTCTCAAGCGCAAGGGAGGCAAGAGGCTGAGGCTTACCGAATTCTCCTGGCTGTTCCTCGCCAGAGATGTTACTGGAGGGTAGGTTTTGTTTCATCACAGAAAGAATTCAGAGGTGACAGGGAGGTCAAGAACACAAAGCAAGGCTTTATTTAAGTGGTAGGATGCTTAAGATGCTCTCAAAGGGAGAGCTGGCAGTATCAGATGAGTAGCTTCTCTGAGCTTCCTTTGGCAAGCCGGTTATGTGGGATGTAGAAATGAAGGGGCAGAATATTCATTGGGGAGGGAGGGTTTTGGGGTCTTATTCCCTGATTTTCATTCCTGAGGGGAGGAGGGATTTTTTTCCTTATTTAATCTTGGTGGGGCATTGGTGCATGATGGGAACTTCTTATCGGCAAGGCTAATTTTATTGTGATGAGAACATACTAAGCAAAAGGTTACCTTGGGATGCCAGAGAGTCCCACCTTTTCCCACATTTCTTTGTGTGCCTCCAGGACACTTATCACCCCAAAATGTGTGGTTTCCTGTCAGTCTGAAGGTTCCTGCTTTTCTTTGTCTGCTCAAGGACCCCCACTGTTTATTATTTACAAGATGTATGGTTTCCTGCCATTTGGCCCATGTCCCCCTTTCTCTGTTCACATGTAGCTATCTGCCTTCTCTAACATGAGGAGCCTGTCCTTGGGCCCAGTCCTATCTTTCCTGCCTCAGTCTCAGTTTTAATAACTATCTAAAGATTTCCACGTTGCAGGGATGAGTCCTGTGACTCTTCTCTTTCTGATTTCTCTTTGTTCCATCTCTTTCAATACTTGCTTTATTTACTTTATTTCTTAATAACTCTTTAAAAAATTTCACCTTGTTGGGAAGAGTCCCTTGACTCTCCCCTCAACCTCTTCTCATTGTTAATTAACATAATATTTTTATTAGCATCTGTAAGATCCATGAGGGAAAGCTGAGACGGCTTCTTGAAACTTTTTTTTTTTTAATTAGGGTAGTTCTTAAGGCTAGCCATTATATTTCTTTGTATTCACTTTTTAATTTGGTCTTCCCATAGGTACCAATAAAATATCTGTTTATGATGACAGCTCTCTAAAAATTTACCAATTTAGAAGTTTTTCCAATTCAGAGGACCCATAATTGGCAAGTAGTATCTTAATAGTGATTGAAACCAATAAGTCTTTCTATGGTTTAACCATAGATGCAAGAGGTGTCCCCAAAGGAGAGTGCAAAGAGATGCAGCCCTCATAAGATCCAAAAAGTTCACTCCCAAAAATCATCTAAGAAAGCAAAGATCTTTGTTGCACAGGTAGTAAGGATGATGTAGTGCCTGCACTAACAAAGCAACAGAGGTTGAGATGAAAATGGCTCCTTATAGACTGGGACCCTTATGATAAACTCCCCTGAGAAGTGGCATGCCTGGATAAAGAGATGCTAGTCAAAGCCAAGGTTGATACCTGTACTTAGGACCAACCGGCTACAGCAGCTCTAAATCCTAGTCTGTTTGACTGACTGGCAAATGCATGTAGGCACATCCACCTTATATTGATAGATGGCAGAACCCAGAGAGACTATTCTCACTGGTCATAAAACCAAATGAGCTCTCAGGACCGAGAACAAGACAAAAGGAGACAGATACAAATTAAAACAGCGCCCGTCTTTGGGAGGAAATGGATCAATAAAGTCAAGAGTTCTCTGCCAAATTTACTGGTCACCAAGTACAAGGAACTAGCTCTACAAATATTTTCTCCTGCTAATTAATTTTTTTTTTTTTTTTTTAAAAGAGTCTTACCATTTGTTAGATGTTTCAGGATCTCTCAGATGCAGCAGCCTTGGAGGGAGCAGAGTCCAGCAAGGGAAGTTTATGTTACCAACTAAACCAACTGGGAAGAAGAAAACTTCCCTCTAGTCTTCTAGGTCCTAAAAATTAAATTGACATGAGACAGATTAACAGGGAAACATCAAATTTAATTTCATACATACAGGAATTACCTGCCCTGCCACACACACTCACACAAGAGGCTCAGAGACCTCACATACCAGAGAGTTCACAGACAGAAAGGTAAAATGAGCTATATATTGCCATCCTGAGCTAGGGAATGGGCTAGGGGCCTGGGGCTCTCAAGGACAGGAGGGTAATTCACAGCACAATAAAAAGAAAAGCAGGTATTAGGTAATTAGATGTTTGTCCTGCCATACAGATAAGGACACTTAGATAAAAATGATCTCCTATAAATAACTCTTTTTCTGGGGGAAAAATCCCAATTTAAATCCCTATAGGTTGTTAAGGGAGGAGCAGTAGTTTTCTCTTGAGCCTATAGGATCTCTGTTGCCCTAGCTCAAAATAATCCACATGTCAAAGGGGCACATCTTGGGGAGGTCTGTTCTGAGCCTCCACACTACTAAGCCATACAGAAAGTTCCCTTCTAAAGTCATATGTAAACATTCTTTAGACAGTCATGAGTTCAAATCTCTAGCACTATGCAATATTCAAACTCTTGAAAATAATTCCCAAGTGCCATGGTTTTAGATTTCTTTATACCATTTATTGACTTTCTAGTTGCCTTCATAATTTATTTCATCTACCTACATTAATGATTTTGAAGGTTTGTTGCCATAATGTATAAGAAATTAAAGAATATGTAATCATTAAGATGCAAAAAAAAAAGAAAAAGAATGTGTAAATCGGTATATCTTATCTGGGAGGGTGGAATGGAAGAAGTTAGAGAATGGAAACCTGTATGGTATGCCCATTGTTTCATATAAAAAATTATATAAAGCTTCATAAGTGTACAGAAGGAAAATTAAAAATATTTTTGTTGGTGAGACAATACATAAGATGAAGTGAGAAAGCACTAAATATGGCTTGCATTTTGGAAAATAAGGAATCAGAAACAAGATTTAATCTGGGCGTATTAATTTAGAGAAAATGCAAGTGATAGACTTTGACTGACAATTACAGAATAAAACAATTCCTGCCAAGTTTATTGCTCTGCATGTATCCAGTATTTATAAAACATTTGTGCTGCCATCTGCTTCTGTTTGGGATTAGTGGAATACCTGTTATTATTTAGTTAGAGTTCATTATTAATTATTGGTAATGAGTTTTTAAACTACAACTTGATTTTACCCTCTGGGATGAAGTTTCCTTTTTTTTGGATAATATTGTCCCACCCTCAAAAGTAGCCCAAATTACAGTTCAGATTTGAAAAACCTTGTTAAATGTGCTAATGCCATGATGTCTCACATGTCACTTTTTTAAAAAATTAATTAATTAATTTTTGGCTGCGTTGGGTCTTCGTTTCTGTGTGAGGGCTTTCTCCAGTTGCGGTGAGCGGGGGCCACTCTTCATCACGGTGCGCGGGCCTCTCACTATCGCGGCCTCTCTTGTTGCGGAGCACAGGCTCCAGACGCGCAGGCTCAGTAGTTGTGGCTGACGGGCCTAGTTGCTCCGCGGCATGTGGGATCTTCCCAGACCAGGACTCGAACCCGTGTCCCCTGCATTGGCAGGCAGAGTCTCAACCACTGCGCCACCAGGGAAGCCCCCACTTGCTTTTTTATCTCATCAAATAAAATACTTCTGACTAATATTGTCTTAAAATTTTTTAGCTATCTGAAAGTGAACTGAATTGCTCTTTCTCTACAGTAAATATGCAGTATTCTATGGCCAGAAACAATCCCCACCTCAATTACAGGGACCATCTTAATTAGGCAGAATGAACTATAGGGATCAGATCATTTTGTTGTATCTAGTTAAAATTCTCTTATAGTGACACACTCTATATTAAGTTGAAAAATTAAGAAAATTCTGTTTAAACCTGGAAAATTAGTGTATGCTACTGAGGCCAAAACTATGAGCAACTGGAGTAGACATATGTCTACAATGTGTAATTTTAGGGATATTATGGACATTGAAGAGCTCCTTTCTTCAAGAAATACTTTCTCTGCTGCCCTTCAATAACTAACAACCCCACCATTAGATCTCCTGAATGTGTAGATGTTCAATGTAATAAGATGCATTTTGAATAGCCCCTAACCTACTTTAGGGAGGAGGGAGGGGAAGAGGAAGAGAGGGAGAGACTGAGAGAGAAGGAGAAAGAGACAGATCCCGTCTTCACATGGGGGCTGTCCTGAAGCTGATGACCCCCACTTTTCCTCTAGGGCTAAAGTGTCTAGTTGTCATTTTCTTTCTTTTAATTTATTATTTATTTTTCAATTTCTATTGAGTTATGATTAACCCACAATATTATTATATTAGTTTCAGGTGTGCACCTTAGAGATTGATATTTTTATACATTATGAAATGATCACCACAATAAGTCCAGTTACCATCCATCACCATACAAAGTTTTTGCAACACTTTTGACTATATTCCCTGTGTGTACATTACATCCCCATGACTTGCTTATTTTATGGCTGGAGATTTGTACCTCTTAATCCCCTTCACCTATTTCGTCCATCCCCCAAACCCCTCCTCTCTGGCAACCACCAGTTTGTTCTCTGTATCTATGAGTTTGTTTCTGTTTTATTTTGTTTGTTCATTTGTTTTGTTTTTTATATTCCACATATAAGTGAAATCATGTGGTATTTGTTTTTCTCTTTCTGATTTATTTCACTTAGTATGATAACCTCCAGGTCCATCCATGTTACCTCACATGGAAAGATTTCATACTTTTTTTTATGTCTGGGTAATATTCCATTGAAAAAAAAAATTAATTTTTACTATTAGATTTATTAATATATATATATACCACATCTTCTTTATCCATTCATCTATTGATGGATACTTAGGTTGCTTTCATATCTTGGCTATTGTAAATAGTGCTGCAGTGAACATAGGGGTGCATACATCTTCACAAATTAATAGTCTTATAAGAGAACTATTAAAACTGGTCAAAGCAGACTTTGGTGGCAACTCTGAGACTCAATTTACAGTGTCTTTTGTCTTTTTGTTTATTTTTATAAATTTATAGTACAGATGGTCAAGATAGAAGCCTTTAGATTTATTAATCTTTATCAACTTTCCAGTAACTCCAATTTCCTTTTCCATACTTTGTGGCTAAGCACATTTTTCTTAAGCGACAGCTTACTGATAGTTTCATTCATTTAGGTAGACTCTTAAAATGAGACATCATGATTTTGCTAGGCATTTTCATACTCCCTCTTCATCAGCTTTCACTTGGGCCAAATAAATTGCATGCATTACCGGACAGAGTCAACAAAATTAAACAAGAGACACATTTCTATGAGTAAGAAATCACATGGCTCACAGACCCCTTTATACTTACTATAGATAAAGAAATCAATTTAAATGTCCAGTACAAGGACCAGGGCTAGTGTGCTTTCGCTTAGTAATTTTAACACTTTTTTTCAGCTTTTCATCTCTGTAGCCATTATGATTAAAGTTCAATACAAGCTAAAGTTCATCCCTTAAAAATTATCCAACTATTGAAATTCCAGCTACTGTCTGACTTTTACTTGAGCCAAGAATTTATGTCAAGGTAATTTATTCTACTTTCTGTGTCATTTATTCTCTTAAAATTGAAGGTATTCACCTATCAAAATCTTTTCTGACTATAATAAGGTATTCTTTGGCAGCCCACATTCCAATTCTATGGGTTTTAAGTCCATAGCTAGAAAGAGCCTCAAGGAATAAGTTAGTACTCTCATTTTATTAAGATCCTTTTCTTGAACTTCAGTGGTGCTTAACTGCATTTTTGGTTTGATCCTGCTGAGAAGAGGTCAAATGTAATTGCGTTATAGTCACTGTTATTCAATGGTTTAATCTAGTGTATTTCAGAGCTCAATTGGCTGTATTGGAGAAGAGTAGGTAAAATTTAGCCTTGCTCTGCTCTTCTCCAAAAAATGCTGCTACTAAAAAACATACTCACTTTAGTTCCAAACATCTAATTATTTTCACAGAACAAAAGCTTTGGGAGTTTTGATGTTTACTCAGTAAGCATTTGTTGAATCCTCTCTATAAGCTGATAATCCAGAAAAGAGAAAAGACATAGTACAAATAATTTTATAACTAAGGAAAACTTGATAGGTATGCAATAGAGGTTCAGAAAATGTACAAGCTAATCTCAGGATACTACAACAAATAGTTATCTCCACTTATCATTTGGACCTCTTAATGTTTTTAATAGTTTAAATCATTTAAAGATTGTTCACAGAAGTAAGATTAAAGGAATGGTGAAAATTGTGATACAAATTTAAACATAGCAAAGTTAAATGTTTATTTGATCAATTACCTGGTTTTGAAGGTGTGTACACTCCCAATTGGAAACATCTTCCAAAAGGAACTAAAGCCGCTCGTCAACTATCATTCATAAACCTACAATTTATCCACCTTGTAGATACCAGTTCCAGATTTCAAACACATCTTTAATAGACTCTAGGATGCTATTACTTCAAATTCTTTCAGAACTTGCATCACCAAAATGCAACAGCTGAATTTTTGAAATTTTTGATGGCTCATAATTTTGTTGAAAAGAAGATGTCATCTTGGTTCCATAATTCTAAAACATTTTTTTTATTAGATTTATAAACATTAATTGGAATGATAAATCCAATAATTGAAAAATTTATACATTATTAATCCTTCTGACTTCCTTAGCATTTGTACACTTAAAAAACATAAATTTTGGCACTCAGATTTTATAAAAGATGAATGAGTACTATAACATAACCTTTTAACGAAATGAGATGTTTCACGTTCTTGCCACAAAATATTGCATGATAAAGTCCCAGTTGAAGAACTAACCAGATGAGAATACCATATTCCCTTTTTGTCCTTTGAAATATATTGTTCACTCATTGATTGTTGGGTTTGAGAAAATTCATTGTCATGTGAAGATTCATAGTTTAAAATTTCACTTGAACAGTCAATTTCAATTTCACCCTAATCATTAAGGTTTAGTGTATTGCTGTCTGTCTTTTTGCATTCATCTTCTGATTCACCCAATAAAAAGCTTTGTGTGTCAATATTCTTCTCTTTGCAGTAATGGATGGAAAATAAAAACTCTAAATTCTAAACTGTATTAAATGAAACTAAAAGTAGACCGTAAAAATGTCTCCAGGCTTTTATACCGTCTTGAATGATGATGCAAAACTTTAGTCAACACAATGAAAAAACTGAATGATGAGATAATGATGATTTATCTTAAAACTACATCATCCTTCTGGACAATTCCATCATTATTCTATTTTCTTAAATTTTTTCTCCTTAGCATTGTTGGGAATAATTGACGAGTAATGATGAAATAATTCCTTAGTTGATGAAATAGAAAATGTTCAAGATATGAGAAAAATAAGATCATGAGTATCCCATAATGTGTGATTTTTAAACTGTCCAATGGTGCTACATGATAATTACAAGATAGAATGAGTTTTATTGTTTAAAGATTATTAATTTTAGGGCTTCCCTGGTGGCGCAGTGGTTGAGAATCTGCCTGCTAATGCAGGGACATGGGTTCGTGCCCTGGTCTGGGAGGATCCCACATGCCGTGGAGCAACTAGGCCCGTGAGCCACAACTACTGAGCCTGCGCGTCCGGAGCCTGTGCTCTGCAACAAGAGAGGCTGCAATCACTAGTGAGAGGCCCGCGCACCGCGATGCAGAGTGGCCCCTGCTTGCCACAGCTAGAGAAAGCCCTCACACAGAAACGAAGACCCAACACAGCAAAAATTAATTAATTAATTAATAAACTCCTACCCCCAACATCTTCTTAAAAAAATAAAATAAAATAAAAAATTAATTAATTTTAATTATTGTTTAAAATAATTAATTATAGATCTTCTTTGGAAGCTCTATAAGAAAAAATAAGACAAGGAATATTAGTCTCTACAAATAGTGAGAATAGCTCAAAAAAGAAACAAAAAAACTAAGATTGGCTTCAGTGGACCCAGATAGTACACTGGGACCCAATGGAGAGAATGTAAAGGTGGGGGCCACACAAGCCAGGATTTAAATACTTTGCTGTGGGGTTTTGTTTTGGGTCTTTAGTCTGGAGAATTTCTTTGTAAAATTCATTTCTTAAGATTCTTAAAATGATAATGTATGTACATGTCCTTCCCCAAATTTTTTTGCTTTCTCTTTTACTATGGAAATTTACTGCAAAATGATAGCGCTCCTAGTGTGAAAGTTCAGAGAAAATCTTATGGAAAAGGTAAAAATTGAAATGGACCTTGAGAAATTGGTAGGATATGCCTATATCAAGTTAAGGATAAAGACATTTAAGGCTAAAGCGATAATAATTAAGGCACAGAATCACAATATATTGAAATGTTCTTTTGTGATGGTCAATTCTTGAGTATTTACTTTTTGCTAAATCTTATTTAATCCTTATAAAACTTTGAGAGTAGTGTGTTTTCATCCTTGTTTTACAGATGAGAGAACTGAGGCAGAGAGTTCAAGTGTTTTGTCCAGGTCATACGCTGTGTGGACAAAGAATTTAAACCCAGGTCTGCCTAATTCTAAGGCCCTCAGGATTAAGATGAAATCTCTCAGCTTCCAAGACTTAGGGAACTGTCAGTGGTTCACTCTGATTGGCACTTAGGGACCTAGAAAGAGGAACAAGATTGGAAATGTTGTGCAAGATGGTTCAGAGAATGAAATAGGAAGGACCAATTAGGGTAAGTCCGAGGAGAGGAAGTAAAGCTTGACCTTGGGAGGTGGTATGAAGGTAACTAAGTTGATTTTAGAAATATCACAAAAGTAGACGTATGGGATTTATTAATATTGATACCATAGGAAAGTAAAGTAAAAGCTTACTCAGAGATTGTTGGCCTGAAAACCCAAAAAGATGCCCTAAATAGGAAGTAAAGGAAGAGAGTGCCCACTAGAGTGGGCAGAGGTGGAGAAGTAGGAGACTGAATTCACTTATTCTTTTTTTTTTTGCGGTACGCGGGCCTCTCACTGTTGTGGCCTCTCCCGCTGTGGAGCACGGGCTCCGGACGCGCAGGCTTAGCGCCATGGCTCACGGGCCCAGCCGCTCCACGGCATGTGGGATCCCCCCGGACCCTGGCACGAACCCGCGTCCCCTGCATCGGCAGGCAGACTCCCAACCACTGCGCCACCAGGGAAGCCCTCACTTATTCTTAAAGCCACATGTGGTATTCAGTTGCAAAAGGGGAATAAGTGAAAATTCCAATCCAGATGTCATTTGATAAGCATCTGCTAAATACCAAGGTTCATTCTGTATACTTTCACATACTTTATTCATTTAATTCTCACAGAAAACTCTGAAGTAGGCAGTTAGAGAATCAAGTGTGGGGCTTCGGGGAGAGGTCAGTGGTGGAGATGAGGTTGCCTGGAAACAGAGTGAAATAAGGCAAAGTACAAGCACTGAGTATCTTCTGCGTGCTCAGCAGTCCCAAACTGAGCACGATAAGGGATATAAGAATACTAAAGATGATCTCTCTTTTAACAAGTGGTGTAGATGAAAGAGAAGAAAGGAACTAATTGGTAGAAAAAAGTTTAAACTTGAGAGATTGCATAATACAGGCACTAAATGTTACAAGTTTCAGAGGAGAGACATCCGTGATTTCTGGTGTCAGGAGAGATAATGTGCATCTAGAACTTGAAAAATGGATATTATTTGACTAACTGCTGAAGAATACATAGGGCTTGCTTTGTGTATGAATGAAAGAGAAAATGAATGAGGACATAGGGCATGTGAAATTGATATGTTTATATGACAATGATGATATCAGACTGGATAGGGGATAAATTAAGATTAGAAACCATTGGGGCATAAGAAGTGATGTTTGTGGTGACAGATTACAGACACTTGGTCTATCAGGCACGGCTGATATCTGGCATGGAAGAGAATCCTTGAAAGATTTAAAGTAGAACAATGACACAAAACCAGTATTTGAGAGAGTGTGATCAGGCAGCCCTCTGCTTGAGGTATTGAAAACGAGAAAATTTGTGCAATAGTGCTAAAGTGTTGAGTCTAAAACATGGTTTGGAAGGAAGTTGGGGCATATTTCACAAGCCATTTTTTCATGGGGGTGGTGATGGGAACTGTGTATAAGTGACTTAAGAAATTAATATTGCAACTCAAAATACTGCAAACTATCTTGACAATTTAAGTTCACGCAAGAGGTAGAAACTTAAATGAGGTCTAGATATAAATAAGAAAAGTGAAATATGTGTGACTGTTGGTCAAAACCACAGTGTATGAAGGAAAGTGCTAGAACCAGACCTGTTTATAACCTAACAGACAGTAATTGCTTCCTTTTCTTCTTTGGCTGATTTCTGTTGTTTTGCATTGTTCTATTTTGGTTCTTCAGAAGTAGCCATTTAATGCATGAACATTACAGGCAGTGAGAACAGGTGGTTAGGCATACAGACTCCAGAGCCAGACTGCATGGTTTCAAATCTAGGCCCTGACACTTGCTTGAAATTATAACTTTAGTCAAGTTAATCAATCTCTTTAAGTCTCCATTTCCTCCCCTGTCAAATGAGGTGGATAATGGGATTGTTGCAGAATACATGAGCAGATGGTCAAAGTGCACTGAAAGGCCAAAGCTTTCCAAGTGCTTAGTTTTTTAGAACCACATCAACAGCATACTACACCAATTTTGCCCATTCTAGTCATCTGATGTCTTCTATCCTTGGTTCTACTATCTATATAATGTGGGTAATAATACATAATTTATAGTGTTATATTGAGGTTCATATGAAAAAATCCTGCATTATATGCATTAATGAGTTTGGTTTAAGTGTCATCTAGATGAGTTCTACGAACCACGTTAGATTCTGTAGATATAGCAGTGAACAGGTATGCGTGATGCCTACTTCTCCTTTAAAATAGGATAATAGATACTACTTTATAGGGTAATAATGGAATAATTCATGCATAGACACATATACTTAGAACACTACCTGACTATAATATGTACTATTTAGATGTATAGTGGTAGCAGTGGTGCTCAAATATAGCAAAATTATGGTCTTCTACCCACCACTTCATATTATCTTTCCGATTTATCGTATATCATATATCATCCTCTCCTTAGCAAGTCTTCCTTTACTGCCCTATATACACCTTCAAGAAACATTTTCCTTGAAATCCTTGTTGCCTCATACCTTGCCAGATACATGCTATGTTTATTGAATTGAATTCATGATGTATAATATTTATGTCACTAAAAAAAATTATTGATGATCATCCCAGAGCAGCCCTCTTTATTCATTCCTAGAAATAATCTTGTTATTTAGAAAGATGACAGGTTTCTAAGCATTGCAAATAGGCCTTGTGTAAAGATTCTTAAAGGAGTTATTGGTAGTATCTCTAGAGACGGAGGCTCAGAATTAACAAAGCTGGGTTTGCTGTGTGTGTCAGTAAACTGCAGGCAGCATATAGAATTACACAGAAGTGAGAAAAAAAGAGAGAGAGCCTACCCTTCATTACAGGCGTGCATAGTTCCTGGACTTGGCCCCATGAAAGGTGCCTTCTGATTATTTGAAGTATGGGCAATCTATTTAAGATAAATGTATCCAATTTTCATAGTTGTCTCAATCAATCGATTAAACATTCTAGTCATTATAAATAGCTAGAATGTGCAGAGATAGATACAAGCACTTCTGAGTGGCCATGATTCCTCTGATGCTGCTACTACTCTCTCAGTCAGCTTCATTGTGATAAAAGGCATTAGGTTTGGGGAGAAGGCCAGTAAATAAGAAGAATTCTCTCCCCACAGTATAATGTTCATATCACTTTACTTTCTCTTTGTACATGTAAGGAGAACAAACTGAAGACCTAACATTTCATTTTTCTTGCTTTCTCAGAATTTGTCTCCAGCCCTTTTGAAAGAGGTGTCAGATTCTAGAGGAATGTCTTTGCTGTGAGGGAACTTTGATTACAGTGTCGTTTTGGTCTGGCCTTGTCACTATTAATGGCATGGACCTGCTGTCAGATAAGAATAAATTCCTTCTCAGGTAGCCTACCGGGATTATTCAAAGCTTGTTCTAAAATAGTCTGAAAAGGAACAAATAATACAGAGTAATTTGAATTGCTGAATGAGAAGCAAGGAAAATTAGGGCTTAATCAAAGAATTATCAAACTAATTAGGTGTTATTTATTAATGTGTCGTGTCTTTTAATAATCTTATCTGTCGTTTATATGCAAGAGCGCAGATTAAAAAAGCATTCTAGTGATTATGTAAATATATTCCCCTAGTGCTATTCTAAGGTTCATTTGGGTGGCCCAATATGAAGGTTCATTTGGGTGGCCCCTCTATGATAAAGAATAAGGAATTTAGGGCTTTCTAACCATTCAACTAAATGCATAGTTCTTAACCCTTTTCTTAAGCAAGTCTTATTTTATTTTTTAGTTTTAAAAGCAGCCCTATTTTAAACATAGAAATAAGTATGCCCCATGCCTATTTTGATATAACTAATTATAAACTAAGTAGTTTGATATAGCTACTTTCAGAGAGACCTAATTTGGTAAACAAATATTCCTTGTCCATAGATTTTATTCCCGTATAGGATGTTTGTGCAAGATGAAGACAGTAATGAATTTTGCAATATTAACATTAACGTTATAGGCTGAAGACCGTTCAACCAGTCACTCAGGATTTTTTGATCAGTTCTATGACTGCTATTCTAGCCTAATGTATTTTATGTTTTGGTTTTCTAAAATATTCTATGTTGAGGCACTAATACTGTTTATTCCCACATAGTAGTAATAATTATTCCACATTTGAAGATAATATGTTTTGCCTCTTTATCTCCTCCTCAGCATCCAAGTTGATATGCTGAAAGTCGTCCTGTCAGTCTCCCAGCAGTTACTGAGCCCCTAGTATGTACTCAATGCTGGTGGTCGTAACGTGAGTTTCAAAGTAGAAGGAGGTAACGATCTAGTCAGAAGTTATTACAAATAAAACAATGAACAGTATAAAGAAGCTTGGGGACAAAAGTGGAAGAAGGCACTAATTAAAGACTAAACTAAAAAAAAAAAAGACTAAACGATATGATGCAGATTATACTCACTTATAAACACCTAGAGGAGAAAGAGCCGCAGAGGCTGGAACAGGCTTGATAAAGGTGAGGTCCTAGTATTTCATCAATGTTTATCTTCAGCTTTATTCTGATTGTTATTATTAGTTGTTTACAATGAGTTTAGTATTTATCCTTATTTAGGTGGTCAATTTTTTCAACCCAAGTGGGAAAAGGTAGTGATATAATTAGGTATACTTTTTTTATTTATAATACCTAGTGAGAAATAAAGACAGGAGAAGAACTGAACAAAGTAATGTCTCATGTAGTTGTTATCTATACCGCACTGTGTCCTTCCAGATTAGACCCCATTATACTTTAGTGTCTGTCCTTTGTCATGCACACTGAATTATTTATATTACATTTCTCAAATCCCCACTACTCTCTTTTATTGAGTATTTCTGCTTTGTGGTTGACATGGTGCTCTCCTGAAGAAAAAACTGTCACCTATAAACCATTTTCTTTCCAACCACTCACATTGTTTAGGTAACGAGCACGTGTTTGGTAGACAAGGTTTGTAACAACTGGAATCTCTTAGAAATAGACATAGAAAAAGCATCAACACTCTCATATTGAAACATCCAGTGAAAAACAAACTGATGATTTAATCTTGTCTTATATGAGGTTACATAAGATGTAAACCTTTTCCATTTTCTATTATTCTTGACAGTGATTACATTAATAATGATTTTTTTCCGGAGGAATATTTTTTGTGTGAATTATAAATAGCCTCCTGGCAGACACTGGATAAGCAGTGTGTATTTTTTTAAATGACAAAATAATATCAATTATACACAATTTAAAACAGGAAGAGAAGTTGGATGATTTCCAGATGTGTCATTCAGTTGAGAATGTATTTGTGAATTTAATTGTGGTGTTAAGCCTATTACATAATAATTATTAACATGTCTCCATTTTATCCTTTATCTATTAAGCACAAGCATTGAAATATTTAAATTTATGTTACCTGCCTGTAGTTGAAAAGATACGGAGTTTTATCATCTTTATTAAAGCACCCAGTAGAAAATTCTCCACTAAAACAAAATGTCAACCCCTTTTTTCTCTTCCTGTGTCCTTAAAATTTTAAACATAATATTTTGAATATATGTCATGGAAAAATTGATTTCTAATAAGATAAGCCACTGTTATACTTCTGTCACTCAACTCACTTAGAGAATAGGCATCTCCATTTTGATAAAGAATGTTAAACATGTTTGACATTGGAGAACAGCATCTCAGAGACCTAATTTGAATTAATTGTAACTTTGAAAATTGAATTGACATAACTGATGGTCGAAAACATGTGTTAATTTGTATTTCAAATGATCTTCAAATGAAACAAGGATTAAAACATCCATTAAAAATATCATTACGCCATAATATAGGATACTGCACTTAAGATCTATTTTCTTTTAATTATTATGAATGTCATTGACTATAGAATTCTAAAGCATAATATAACAACATAACATTTGTACTGAATTGAAATTGTTTAACATTATTCTAGATTTCATCATATATTTTGTTCATTGCTTGTCCTTCTTTGCTATCTCTAAAATAAATGCAGACAGAAAGACAACATGCTGCTGTGCAGAGCACTACATTGGGAATCCGCACTCATGGATCCTACTTATGTGTCACTTAGGTGAATTTAGCAAGTTGTTCATTTTCTTTGGGTTTCAGTGTTCTCAGTAAATTCTTGTTTCTTCTGGCACTAAAATCCTATTCAAGTTACATATGTAGGGACATAATTTTTAAGCTTGAAGTATATACCACAATGGGTAATTTCATAGTCTTTCCACTTGAGGGTAACTGTAGATTCAGAATATATTGCAAGTGTTATATTTTGATTGAGCTGTTTAACTAATGAAGCTACCTTTCTAAATCTTTGAACTTTCAGCTCAGTTTTTCCCACTAATCATGGATAAAAGTGTTAATGTTTCACTTTCATTGAAAGATTGGTACTCATAAACAACTTGGTAAAGAGTCTCACAGAAAGAAAATGAATACTTTGGTCTGGAACTATAAATAATTGAAAAATAGAAAACCAAAAAATAAATAAGTAAAATTTTATTATTTTTAATATTTTGTTGAAACTATTTTGTACTCTACCAAGAACTAAAAATACTGTGATTTGCTCTGTTCATATTCAAACACTCTAGAAACAGTATAACAGAGTAGCATTTAGCAACATTCATTTATTCATTCATTCATATAATCATTCATTTTCTCCTTTATTCATTTTCCTTTACCAAATATGTATTGTCATTCCAGATTCTGTTCTCAAGTTGCTGTAGTCGAATGAGGATAAAAAAAACAAAAACAGCAACAATAACAAAAAATCCCAGCACAGACTTGTAAATAAACAAATGTATTGAGAATCAGACAATAAAGTGTACACTGGGTACTCTGGGAGCATAAAGGTTGTGAAGGGAGTGGGTAGAGGGAATCAAAGAAGAGATGAAAGACATTTCATTGGATGACTCCATGGCAAGTAGGATATTTGCATCCTAAGTACATGAGACAGTTTTTATTTTTATAAATTGAGACTGCAGTCCATCTGATATGCCTCATTAATCTCTTTTCCTATCAGCTTTGGCCTTTGTACTAAAAGAAAAACATACAATTCATATTACCTATTTGTCTGTTTCTCCCATCTTTACTGTCTGCCTGTTGCCTCACCTTATGTATAAATATGATTTGCTCTGGGGTTGACAGAGATATAATTTGGATAGCTAGAAGGGACTATTTAGGAAAAGTGAAGAAATAGTAATTCTGAAAGTCTTGAAAACCTTCCACTAGACAGTCTATCTAGAATTGTCAAAATGAGGTCAGGTAACTAAATGTGCTACTTGAGGTCAATTTAGTACCTAATTAAATAGAACTTGACCACTGAAGAAAACTATGAGACTTTTCATCTTAGGAAGTGAATATTTAAAGATCTTCTAAGAGTTATGAGTCATTTATGCCAATAGATAAAATAATTAGCATTTATCTTCACCTTCCAAATAAATATTCAATAAATAGAAAAATGAAATGGAGTGAAAAACCTTTATCTTAAATGCTCTTGAAGCATGACCTTGGTTAGGCCACCTTTCCTTCTAGAGACCATTTTTTTCCACCTGAAACATTAGGGTGTTGGAATAGCTGATTTCAAAGATCTCTTCCACACCCCAAAACTCTATGGGTATGATTCTGTGCATTTATTTTTGTTAAGTCCCAGACATCAGGTATTCTGTCATAATCAAGGTACAAGGATAAATGGAACAATGATATGATCTTGAATCAATCTTATTTCCTTTCTTTAGTTGGCTTTTCCATGGAAGAATTATTTCTACCTTATAAATTGGAGATGAAGAAGAAAACATACTAATACTACCTTTATCACTTTTAATCAAAAGAATGTATGGGCCTTCCCTGGTGGCGCAGTGGTTGAGGGTCTGCCTGCCGATGCAGGGGACACGGGTTTGTGCCCCGGTCCGGGAGGATCCCACATGCTGCGGAGGGGCTGGGCCCGTGGGCCATGGCCGCTGAGCCTGCGCGTCCGGAGCCTGTGCTCCGCAACGGGAGAGGCCACAGCAGTGAGAGGCCCGTGTACCGCAGGAAAAAAAAAAAAAGAATGTATGAAATATGTATTTGGCAACTATTCCTTGCTTTTCATCAAAGCAAATATGCAAATATATAATAAAACATGGAAATATTAGGGAAGCTTTTTATCAGGATGCAAAGAAACCTTTCCAGTAGAAACATTTTGGCCTGGAGGATGCTCTTTGATCTAAGAACTTGAAGCTTATGGTGTTTTAAACACCCTATAGTAGGGTTGCATAGCCAATTTATACTAAAGAATCCATTTGCTTAAAATTTTTCTAAAATCATGAAAAAAATCTTGAAAATTAATTACCAATATGATATATTTTTGCAATAATCCAACAAAGTAACTATGGCTTCAACTTCAGTGTCTTCTATATAAGGCCTCTGGCAAAATTGAAAACTACATAATTCAAGTGACAACAATGACTAAGTAATTAGTCCATAAACAGCATCTAGCTGAGTAAACAGGAAATTTCCTGCCCTTATCTGAGTATTACTTTGCTCATTCATTCCCAGATGCTCAAGCCAAATTGTCAGTCATCCTTGATTTCTTTCCCTCACTTACCATATCAAATTCATTTAAAAATCCTATTGGGTTTGTGTCAAGATGTACTCTGAGTCCATCCACTTATCTATAATTTCTATGTTTTTCATTGCCCATATCTTTAAAACTGCCACCCGTTACTCTAAATAGCACTCCTTATTACCCTTCCTTGATACATTTTTAATAGGATACTGATTTCCATTTTACTTATTTCGTTGATATTTTTTCTCTCTGCCCAGAAGAATCTCAGCTCCACAAAATAGGTGATTTTGTCTATATTGGTCACTGCTATAACTCCATATCCTAGGAAAGTGCCTAGTACTGAGTAAGTACTCATGCACATTTTTTGCGCAAACAACTGAATCTCCACTGCAACCACCTAGACCAAGCTCATGTCATCTCTCACCTGGGTTATTTCAATAGTCATCAGTTGATCTTCTGCTGCCTCTCACAAGCTTTCCCCTGCAAACATTGTGTCTCTTCACACAGCAGCCGATGATCTTTTAAAAACCTACATGTCATACTAAAACACTTCAAAAGCTTACTGCTGCCCTTAGAACAAATCCAAACTCACTGGAACAGCCGAGAGTGCTCTGATATGAGCTTGCCTCTGCTTTCCAGCACCAATGACCTTTAAGCAAGCCAGGCTGGCTCCTAACTTGGGCATTTTGACTTGCCTTTCCCTGCCAAGAATCTTTCTATTGGACCTCTTCTGAGGTTTGCTTCTTTGTGTTCAAGTCAGAACTCAAGTGTCTCCCCCTTGGAGACAGAGCCACTTCATACATTACGCACTTGTCCTGCAGTTTGTGTACTTACACAAAGGCCCCCTGCTCTTCTCTCCTCCTCAAGACTCGGACTGGAGCTGCAACTGACCAGGGTAAGAGCTGCCTCTTAATTTTGCACTAAGCAAGCCCTCCCGTTCAGACTTTGCCACCTTGGACAGCACATACCCAGAAAGGAGACTTTTTCTAATTTGCACAAATCTTCATAGGTTAGTGGAGTCCTGCTCAGTACTGACCCCATTCTTCCTTTTCTAACCAATTTAGTGTCATCTCTTTCCTACAGTCATTTTCTGCCTCACCACTCTGTTTTGATGTCCCTACCTTTCTGAGGTCAGAAATTATCTGTCTTGCTTGTTTATCGCCCGTCTCCCTTCATCTTTAATGTAAGCTCCATAACAACAGGGTCCTTCTTTGTCTTTCCTGTGGTCCCTCACTGATGTCGTTTGTACAGTTATGCCCAGGAACACTCACAACAACCCAGCTGGAAGAGACATTACGGTTCTTGTTTTACCTTAAAACAACTGAGACCTCAGTTAAGTGATGATTGCCTGTTTACGCATACCCTTCACAAGATTGAGTACAAGGAATGCAAAGTACATGTTTAGAACATATCAGTACATAAGTGGGAGGTATAAAGATGCCTATGACTGGAGTAAAAACCTTGATCCATCCACCCCATACAAACTCCTGAACTTCAGATTCCTAATTCCTCATTTCATAGTCAAATTCGCAAGTCTGGGATTATTATATTAGTGGTGTCATAATTTTGTTTTAAATAAATAGGGTGGGAAAGGGAGGAGTGGTTGACGCTCTAAATTCCTCCGGTCCCTTCTCTCCATTTTGTAAGTGGTCCAAAAATCCAAGGCAGAGAAAGAGACACTCAGTAAGGAAACTTGAAGATCAACGTGTCCCTATTTTAATAAGGACGCTAGCACAATTACATGTATCAGCCTAAAATATAAACCGTATTTTCATTTTATTTTAGTATTTGTTCAATGCTAAACTTTGAAAATATTATTCTACATGTTAAAAAAATGTCAGTCTAGGAACCTTGTGCCAATAAATAAAAGTAATACTATTGCTTTAACACACTTGACAATAATTTTCTTACTAAATTCAGATCTTCCCATTTTATGTTCAGTCACAGATTCACAAATGATTTAATGATGCTGACAGAATGAATTGGGATAGGAATTTGTAATTATTCATACTTTTTAATTTTTCAAGATGTAAATGAATTTTAACTCAGCATTTACTAGAGTGACACCTTCTCTGTCACGAGATCTATGGCCATTCATTGTTTGCAGCACGGGAGGCCTTTCAAAGAGTTTGTAGTCTTCTGGGTGAACTCAGTACCTCTAGGAAAATGCAGTGGAGGCCCAAGGTAAAATAGCTTTCATGCATGAGCATAAAAAAATCTCCTCAACATTTGTTTCAAGATTTAGTTGCTAGACTTTAGTTGCCTAGAAATGGTTTAGAATGAGGAAATCTCCTTTGATAAAAAACTGGATAAATTAAACTTTAGTGTAGTGAATTGCTTTTTCCTTCACATTACCTGAATTCTGCTCAAGCCTCCTTCTTGACTTGAGATTCTGAGTAATTCCATTCATCTTTTCTAGCAAAGTAAAGAAAACATCTGTAACTTAGAATATTAGAAGGAATGCACACTGTATACTATCCCCAGTGGAATTTGACTAAACAATCATAACAACTTGGGTAACAAAAAACTCAGAACAGTAAAATATTGGCAGCTTACAAACATGCAATTCAGGTATTATGGAAATAAGCCAGCCAAAATCAGTCAAGGAACAAAAAGCCATTCACTATGTTTGAATGTCAGAGGGGTAATGGCTTGTAAAATGAAGGGCACCTTTAGAGTTCCAATGTAAATTTCAACAACCTGAATTCTCCCTTCAGAGAGTAACAATCTTCAGGAATTCCAAAGAAATATATTCCTAATAAAATGATAAGCCTCTTTCCTGTAAATGAGTTCTGCTATTTCTGTCATGTTTAATTTTATCTGTTGTTATGTCTTTGTTTTCTTACTTCAAAAGTCTGTTTCAAGTCCTCTTGTGCAATTAGATGGAATATAAATTGTAAATACATTGTAGGAAAAAGAATATTTTGAGTATTTACTGTGTGTTAGATGCTTCATCACTTAATCCTCACAACAGCCCTGAAAACTCTCCTTATTTTATAAAGGCCCATAAGGCTTGGGTACTTCATGAAATTTTCAAATTCACACAGATTGTAAGTGTTGGAGCTGAAACTCTCATATTTATCTATTTGACTACAACCATGTAGTCTTTATACTAAACAACATTGCTATCATTATAAAATTCTATTATTAATGTAACATTATATTCATATAAATTCATAAATTATTATATTCATATAATATTGTATATATTCATTCATATATCAAAATGGTCTCTGATTTCAATAGCATTCTCTGATTTCAATAGCATTCTCTAAAAGAAGGCTTTTCTGTAAGTCAGTACTAGAGAGTCATGTGTCATTCTCAAGTATGACATGCCTGATTTGTTTTGGTGACCCCTAGCAAAACAGTAACTTTTCCTGAGCTAGTAATTCCCCTGCCAGGGCTACCTAGCACTGTCACTATGGAGGCAAATGGACATCTGGCTTTTTCTTTTTTCTTGTGGTGCTACTTCCCGACTTCATCCACTGCATCACCATCATGCAGTTAGCCATTTTAGGGAGTGTAATATCGCTGATTACAGCGAGAGAATTTCTCTACGACTGATTACAGTCGTAGAGAATTTCTGATATAAACTGGATATTTTACTTTATGCTGCAGAAGCACCAGTTTGATCGTTTTAATAGTCTATGTATTTTGGCATCCAGGCCTTTTTTTCACCAGATACTCTCCGGAATCCCTCCCTCTATTCCTCCATTCTTTACCTGGGAATCTCCTTTTAGGCCTTTAAATGCGAGAATCTTTCTGTGACATCCCCTCTGTGTATACTATTTCCCATCTTCACACTGTATTATAATGATCTGTCTGTAAGTCTATTTTAGCCATTATATTGGGAACTTCTTATAGGCAGAGTTGGGGTTTAATGGTTCTTCAGTGCTGGGATATAATAAGTGCTCACTAAATTAAAAAAATATATAAAATAATGACCTCATAGTTCCTCCAGGAAAATATAAGAATATTTTGTAGTCTAAATTATGAATTATTCCCTGGGGAAAGAATTGAATACATTTAAAAATAAATTCCTAAATTGCTTATCAAGACTATGATTATACATCACTACTGTTCAAGAAAGTATTTGACAAGAGAGAAAGCAGTTTAGTTTGAACAGGCAGGATTCCATGAAGATATTTTTGAAAGCCTTAGTATTCAGAAACGATTTATATGTATTCATGGTCACTTGTATTTTAAGCTTTAGTTATTTAATTGACTCCTTTCTCAATCTTTTGATAGATTCTCCCTAGGTTTTGCAAACTACAAAATACCATCCTATTTTAGAAACAGTTTTTCAAGAACAGCTCTCGAAAGATTTGGGAGTGAATCTCCCCAAGTATACATCCATTTGACTTACAAAGATGGTGGAAACTCAGGGTGGAAGCTCCATGCCTCTGTCTCTCTCCAGCTGCAGAACACCTTATATGTGATGACCCCTTACATGTGATGACCCTTTGCCTGCCTTAGGAAGTCTGAGAGGAGCTTTCGGCACCTCAAATCCACTTCTTAGGAGCTGAGCACCTGAATCCCTGTTCACTTGAGTTTAAAACTGCAAAATGAAAATTATACCTACATCCTAAGCATCTTGTAAAAATTAAATGACAATACATCAAAACTGTTTGGGATCGTTCTAGGCACATAGTAAGCAGTATATAAATGTTATCCAGGGAAAAACAATGTGGATCAAACTCCTTTTTTAGTTTGCCCATCCTTACCTTTGCTTACTGAAAAAGGAAATTCCATGTTGCATTATGTTTTCTTCAAATCTTTGCTTTCATGAGGAAAATAATTAAAACTAATATGGATGGATACTTTTCTAGGTATATGGCCTGCATGTCATGGAACAATATGCTTTGCTTTTGTGCATACTTGAACATGCTCAAGAATCAACCTGGATGGGTCTAACAGCTAGAAGAAAGTCCTATGATGAGTGGAGACTAACCTCTTCTACTCAGCTTGACGGCCTGGGATTCCTCCCTTCTAGCCACCACAGAAGGTGGTGTGTGTGTAACTCAGGTTGCTAATGCACAATTCACCAAAGCAAACTAATTTTGACAAATTATAAAAAAGGAAGACTTCCAGTAAGTAGACAGGTCTGCTGACATTTGATAATATCTAGTTGTCAGTGAGATTTTAGAAGGTGCATATGCCCGCGTTGATTCTTGGACTTAAAAGAAACACACAGCAGGAGTTTATGGAATGAAAATGAATGATAAAACATTTTGCAAGCATTTCATATGAGATCATATGTTAGTTAATGTTTACAGTTCATGGCTGGGATATTTTTGGTTAATTAAAGAAATCACTTGGGATAAGGAAGTACTCAGAAACGATTGTGGGTTTTTATGGTGTATAATAAGCCCAGAGACTTGAGGCAGGCTTTCAAGTTTCTATAAAACTGAATATATTTTCCCTTTGGCCCATTATTTACTTAACTGCAGGTCATTTATTTCGGCAGGAGAAAATGTACCTGTTCAATATCAAAAGGCCTATGAATTTTAACCTTCTTTCATTCCTTTATTATATCATTTGAGAATTTTTAGCTAAATGAAAAAAATGGTGATTTCTCTATATATTAGGATTCCTCTTAGCTTCTGTGATTTTAGTTTCCATAATTTGCAGTGCATATTGAAAATAAATTGCTTTATTTGATTGCGTGTAGGTTTTCCATTAGTGAATTCCAGTAGATATATTTGACATTGTGTATACATCTAAGAAAAGAAATATTTTCAGAAATGACTCTGAAGATAACTGAATCTTTGTATGTATCCACTTAAAGATCTCACCTAATAACAATTTTCTTATTGCATAATAATATGAATTATACTTTGGATGATGAATTATGCATGTTGGGGACATATCTAGAGCTATTTTAGTTGTGCATATTAAATTTATTAACACTTTTTGTTCAATACCTACTCCTGCATTGTGTGCACAGGACAAAGCCCAGCCATACCACCTCCATTACCAACAGAGCAAGCTTCTGGACCCACTTTGGCATCACCAGCTCTTGAAGGCAAGTATTTTATTTTATTTTTCGAAAGATCATCTCTATTGTAGATAAAATAGAATATAGAGAAACAAAGCAAAATAGCAATAGCAGCAACAACAAAATCCATATTTTCTCAAATAGTTTTAGTATGTCTAAGCTACAGTTTACTCTTCCAAAAAATTACAATTTGCTCCTTTTTAGAACACCAAAAATTTCCTCCTAAGATTTTATATTGGTGACCATCACCTTCCAGAAGGATGACCTGCTTCATACCCTGGAAATCAAGCCAGAAAGTATAGGGACAAATGGACAAGGATATGCCTTGCAATTCCTGTACATAGAACTCAAGAAAATATCATATGATCATTATCAGGAATCATACACTCATGTAACCTATTCTCTCCTCTATACCTTATTTATCTTCTCTCCCCTAAACCCACTCCCAAATGAATCTCCAATAACTACGAGAAAACGGCTGAGATTTTCAGTTCATCTCATATATCCTCCAAACCCCTCCTATAAAGATGACCCAAGCCCTGTTGATAATTTCTTGTTTCTTAGAAAGATGGTGGTAACTCTGTGCCTTGGAAATAATATAGTGATTAACAGCCTGTGTTCTACAGTCAAACAGATCTGGGTCCAAATTCTGGTTCTACCCTTTTCTACCTGGATGACCTTAATGTGATACCTAAACTTTCAGGCTCTTTATTAGTGAAATACTGATACTCATAACACTACCACAGAGAGGTGCTGTAAACGTAGAATAAAACTATAACAATTGCAATTTTTATTATTATATTTGATATTGATGAACTTAGGAATTTCTTAAATGTATTTTATTGGCTTAACACAACTGTCCCCAAAGAATAGTTTGTAGATCACCAGCATTAAAATCAATTGTAAAGCTTGTTTAGAAAATGCATATTCCTGCCACATCTTAGATCTAGTGAATCAGATCTGGCAATTCAGAGAGGAAAATTTATATTTTTAACAAACTCTTTAGTTGAGCCTTGTACACATTAAATGTTAAGAAACTTTGATTTATATTTATGTGTAAAAATTATTACACATCCAACCGTTTTACACCAAACATCTGAATTTGGTAGCCTGCTTCAAATAGTTTATTTATTTATAAATTAAGTCTGAATGCCTTGGTAAGAGATGCATTGTCTCATTGACCACAGACCCAACAATTGATTGGCTATACGTTTATATTTTGGGCAATACATTTATTTATATTACAGTCAGCAGCCAGGGAAGGATTTTAGAAGCTGAGCAGGTGAAATTTTTCTAAGTTTATGTTATAATACCAGCATGTTCTATCTACTTTTCTGGCCAGATCCTGACCAAATTATGCCTGTGGCTATGCTCTCTTCAACTCACATTTATTTAGAATATTATTATGTTGGCTTTACTTACATGCATTTCACATTTGACATTTCAGAACGCTTTAAAGTAGACATTATTAATGATTAAAAAATCTAAGCTTGCAGTTTTTTTTTGCTAAATTAGTGAACAGCAGGACTGGGATTCTAGCCCTGAATTTCTAGTTCTATACCCAGAGATCCTTCTATCATGTTACTGTGCAGACTTTGGAGTTAGAGGATTCTAACTTGATGTTCTGAGACATCAGCAACTTTGGTAAAATGAAGACATGACATTTTGTGCTTTAGATTCCATGCAGTTCTGTGATAGAAGTATCGTGTTCTGATGTCAGTCAAGAGTATGCTAGCAATGTTTATCAAAATCTAATGTGCACACAAATAACCTGGGGATCTCTGACAATGCAGATTCTGATTTGGTTGGTCAAGGGTGGGGCCTTAGATTCTTCATTTTTACCCAGTTCCCAAGTGTTGCTGCTGCTACTGGTCCAGGAACTCATCTGTATAGTAAATCCCTAGTGATTTAGGAGGAAGGTGGAGAGCAATTGAATAATCCTAAAAATACTTTCAGTTTAGTATTAGTTACCTAAATGACCTATTGTTGGCCAAATGTCCTTCAGAATGACTGGAATGACACACATGGAGAAATTCTGACTGCTAGTTGTCTGGGAAAAAGCAAAAGGTTTCAAGCCACATACCTAACTTAAGCATTGTAGAAAGTCTCAAAAGAGAGCAAGAGAAATACCACTGGGAATTGGGGGAAAGGTTACATTATACTTGTAAATTGTAATAACCTATTACATAGTATGTAAAATATTTTGATTTGGTCAGCTACAAATTGAATGAATTAGCAGTTGCAAGTTTCAAATAAAAATCCCATACAATCTGCAAGTTAGTACTGTGTCAATACCAATCTGAAGAATAGAATTTGTTTGGTTATTAGAGACCATGATTTAATGAAAAGTTCACGTAATGTCTCGCTCCAAGAGTCCAAATCAACAATGCTTCTTGAATATTTAAAGAACAGTCCAGATACAGTCCAAGGTTTGAAACTTTCGTCTCCCATCCGAGTCAGCTAAAGACACATTTATTTGCCCCACACGGGTCTTTTATTTATTGATTTTTGGATGTGATCATCTTAGATAGGGTGAGCTTCCCACTCTCTCCATTGGCTTTCACCCCTCCTTCTCCCATTCACTCACTTGGGTCCAGACTTACTTCCTGTGTGTGACAATTGTGTAAAGACAGTTTCTTCTTAACATAATAATTTCTTAAATTCCTGATCAACCTTGGTGTCTTAGTCTGCAAGGGCTGCCATAGTAAAATACTACAGACTGGATGGCTTGAACAACAGAAGTTGATTTTCTTACAGTTCTGGAGGCTGGGAGTCTCAGCTCAGGGTGCCAACATGATTAGGTTCTAGTGAGATCATTTCCTGGCTTGTATATGGCCACCTTCTTGCTGTGTCCTCGTATAGCAGAGAGAGCACTCTGGCGTCTCTTCCTCTTCTCAGTAGAACACCAGTTCTATTGGATCGGGACTCCACCCTTATGATCTCATTTAAGTTTAATCATCTTCTAATCCAGTTACATGGGTGTTAGGGCTTCAACATATGAATTTTGGAAGGACACAATTCAGTCCATAGCACTTGGTAACCTCTAAGCTTAGTTAATGTATAAGTAAAGCAACTTAAATATTTACCTCATATAATTTGTTTAGTTTAATAAGCTGTTTAAATATTTCTTTTCCAGTAATCAATGATTTTGCCTTTTTCATTTCTGTGATACCTGATTTTCCAACACCATAAATTCCCAACTTGCATCATCTTCTGTACATGCTTATAATTGATGAGTTAAATATTTAAAAAATTTTAGTATTAGTTACCTATTTTTCTTAACTGAACTCACATATCACTGAGCTTGTACTGAAGGTAATAAGCTTCAAAAACTCTAAGTACTCTCATTATTGACTACCGACATGTATCATTTATCTAGCTAGTAAGTAAATGACTTGGAAAAACTTTATAGTTGGAGAGACAGAGGGAGAGATCAGAGTTATATTCTTTTAGCATTTGGACTATAATAGCTTATGTGACTTGAGATAATTAGACAAAAAACTGACAAGTGACCATCTCACTGCCCAAATATTCACAGAACAAGAGATAGCCTATAAATAATAGTGTCACCTTTAAGTTTCATCAGATTTTAATTCTGTTGTTGTTGTGAGACAGACATAAATCAGGGAGCTCCAATTCCCCAATTTGAGGCAGATTTTGATAGATTATTCAAATATTTGACCCTAGTTTACCTCCTGGAAGAGATTCATAAACCACCCTGTAGCAAATGTTTTGCCTATCAGTCTGTCACTTGGAAAAGAATGTGTCATTTGTTAAGTGGGACCCTTAGGTTCTATTGTTATATTTAAAGAGCAATTTTATTTGACATTTCATCCTGGAGCCCAACACTACAGTTTAAGTAAATAACCTAACAGTGTTGCAGGATTACAAGGCTTTTGTCAGTAGTATCCACTTTTTATCTGCAGAAAGACACAGTCTGCCCTGAGAGTGCTGGTACTAAGCAGCTTCCCAAGGAGTCCACGTTATCAGGCGATGCTGAGATCATGGGCTTTGTCAGGGCTTGCAGATGTGCTGCCTGTGCCTTCATTAACATAATTGATTAGGAACTAGGACATATTTAGTATTAATCAAGCTGTTTTTAGTGAGGCTGATTATGCACAGTCCTTGATGCACTATTTTAGTCTGGAACTTCCTTAGGACCAAGTTGCAAGAAAATGGCATTATGTAAAAAGGAACTTACATGTGGCACTAACTTACGCCCTTTGATTTGAGGAATACAGTTATAACAGGTCAAAATGTGGGAACTTAAACGTATTTTGCATTTTAATGTTTTAAAGAAAAGGAGGGCTTATATATAGGCTAGATTATTAAGTTTGCTCACAGGACATTGGAAACAATTTAGGATTTTATCAGCAGAAATCTAAAAAAAATCATGGACTTTGTTATGGGTGAAAGCATTCTACACATCTCTGAAGCCCTTAAAAGCTTCCTTTGTGCTTTCATAGCACTTAAAACAATAAGTTTCTCACAACACTGGCCTCATTCTGTTAAGTATCTGTGCACTTCTTATCTTGGGTCACTTATCTAATGCCTGGAAGTTGTGTCTGGCCTTCCTAGAATTTCACTCCTCTCCGCATACCAGACACTTTGTACACTATAATGAAATTCTATTGCTTTGAATCTTTGGGTATAAAGACTAATTGTATATTAAATCAGTTGTTTTCTTTGACTCCTACTACTGTATGTTTTAGAATATGTTTGGCGTTTGGCCAGGGAAATTGGCTACAATAGCATTGAAAAGATCTTGTATAATGACCACCCCAGGCAATCATTTTGGTCATTGTTGTCAATTTGCATTTTATTATGGACATAACTTAACTGGAACTAACTTAAATAGAGAGCCACCTTCAATATAATAGTAATTCTTACGATCTTTCACAACAGTGTTAAATTTTGTGACGAATTAATTCTTCTGTCTATTGTGAGCTCTCACTGGTGTTGAAAGGCTTGCAAGTTCCAAAGGCCACTATAGTTATCCATATATTCCACAAATGAGACAGATCTATGCCCCCTTCATCAAATGGTGCCTTATTATATTCACATCACAGGTGGTTTCAACCCTTAGCGTGAGAGCCCGTTTATCAGCAAATGTTTGTCAGAACTGTATTTCTTAGGAGAGATTATTTCCTGACTGCTCTCCGAGAGAGTCCTCAGTGATTAAACAAGACAGCTTCAGGCAACATTTTCCATCCCCTCCCCAATCATCAAAAAAGCTGCTTCATTAAATCTTTGTATAAGTACGATTACTGGATATCATCCTGTTGTCCTGTAATCAACAACGCTGGAAAATTTTTCTTTCCTCCTAGTCAACACAACCCCCTCCCCCACTACCAAACACCACATTTTATGTTGTTGATTCCTGAAGAATTAAAGACTTCCATCCACATGTAATTACCGGACGTTTAATGTAAAATGGCCACACCTCATCTATTGTGGCAAAGATGTGGAAAGAAGAGGTTATGTGATCTCTTATTAGTTATATATCTTATACTTAATTACTTTTAATATTGAATTACAAACATATAGTTGGCATTAATGGAGCCAAATAAAGTAAGGTGAATGAATACTGTATACCCTATCATCTTCTTGAATAAACATGTAACTGGTACTAACTTAGTATTGCAGTCGTGAATAATATAAATGCCATCACCCAACAGTGGGCAAGAGAACTCTAGAGAGAAGACTAAAATCCCAGCTTCCAACTGCAACTTTGACACTAATCAGTTGTATTATCTTTGACAAATCCATTCACTTTTTAGGGCCTCCACTTCTTCACCTGTCAACTGTGGGGACTGAATTTAAATGGTCTTTTCTGCTTTCACACCCAGATATTTCAAGCTTATTTTTTTCAGGTTGGTGCATTAGTAATAAGCTACATTAAGAGCAGAGTGAAGACTCCATGGCTTGGCACAGTGTTTAAATAGCTACCACAGATGTGTGAGGAAGGTATGGCCGTGGCTTAGATAGAGATGTCACACTTGGGCCAACCAGGCATGTCCCTATGAAATGGATAATACTATGAAGCATTATTTTCTGGAGTTCAAAAGTGCGTGGTACAGATAATAAGGGCTATAAAAGTTAGGAGGAAGATGATATACGTGTGAAGCAAGGCTGTGAGGTGAAATCACAAGATTTGCATTGGGCCATAAAGAGTAAGTTGGTAGGATTTGTGCAGAGGAGAAAGGAGCAATATAGGAAACTTACTACAAGATGATTTCTTACCATAGGGTGCATTCGAGGACAGTGTTCTACAGGAGCTAGTAACGTTTTATTTACAGTTCTATTAAACTGAGAACTTTATTGTCTTAGCTCTTCATTGAGACATATCCTGAGAAGCAAAAAGCATAAAATAATAAAATTGAATTTTGGCCCAGGTTCTTATTCCATTAACTCTATGACACAGTTAATCTTGAACTTTAGGGCAATGCAATATTTTTCTTTGTTTTGAGGTGAAATAAACTCATATCCTTGGGCAATTTTTAATGGGATTGACCTTTAGTTATAAATTTTGATAATACAGATAAACCATACTACTTTTAGTACCTATTTTACTTAGAAAGTTGCTATGAGGAGTGAATGAAACAAGGTATATAGCAACTTAGCACAATTAGGTACTCAGCCATTAGCTACTATTATTATCATTATCATTTTTTTAATCAGGAAATTTCTCTTGTATATATAGTAAATCATTAATTTTTATGTTAATTCTTTATTGGTATCTGTAAAGATAATATGGTAATTTCATTTATGACATTAGTCAGTAAACGTGAAACTCTATATAATTTCTTAATATAGGACCCCAGTCATATCCTAAAGAATTTTGTACACACAACTGAATCATTTACACTTCCTCAGAGACTGCGTGAGCCTGCTAAAACAACTGAGCAGAGGGGTAGTATGATTAGATTTGCATTTTAGATCATTGTGTCAGCTATAGAAAGTGTGGATGGTGAGGGGTGGGGCTTGGGGGTTTGGAGACAAGAAAAACTTAGGAGGCTACTGCTCATGGGGGAAAATTATGTGACTTTTCTCTTAAACAATCATATTTAACCCTCAAAACAATTCCAAGCAGTGAATATGATTTATATCATTTTACAGAGAAGATCAGAGGAATCAAGTAAATTGCCCAAGATAACACAGTCCTAACAGTGGTATAATTGAAATTGGAATCCAGGTGTGTCACTCCAGGATCAGTCTATTCCATTATCGTAGACCAGCAATAAAAGTTAGGGCTGAGCATAATTGCTAAAGTCTTATCTGACCTGGATAAATGAATGGCACTTAAGAATAAGAACAGGTTTGGGGAGATGATAATGAGTTCAGACTTGCTAGGTGCATCAGGGTCCCTGGACCATTCAAAATGGGTGATTAAGAGTATTTAATGAATGTAGTATTTATAAAGGTTTGAGCAGAGTTATGGTGAAGCACCCCAAGGCTAGCCAATGCAGGAAGCCTTTACCAGCCCTAGGCCTGAGGAGGCAGGGGAATAGAGTGGTTTATAAACCCCCAAACCTTGTAACTCTAGGAGAGAGATGCCCAATCAAAACTATGTCCTTTAGTAGAAGAACACATCATGAACAATCTGTAAAATGATATATATACTATTCTCAGTGAGCCAGGGTGGGTAATTGGAGAATACATGCCCAACTCTCTCTTTTTTTCCTGCTCTATTATCTCTTGATGTTGCTCCCATTGGCCAAACTAACCTGAATCCAGAGGTTGTGTTAATCCTTGGTTAACACAATCCATAAAGGTCAGGGTGGATATTGGACCTGGAGAGAAAATGAAGACCCTGCCACATGTCAGGCAGCATGTTGAGTGGGATTCACACAAGTGGTCATCTCCAGCAGACAACTGAAGATAGAAGTCTGGAGTTCACAAATGAGAGAGATGCAGAGGCTGAAGTCATAAGCTTATTCCAAGCATAGCATTTCCTGAAGTATGTTATGGGGAATTCTAGTTCTATGATATTGTTAGTGAAAAAAATTTATAACATAATACTTTGGGTCCACATCATATTTTCTTTTTGGACAGTCACAATGTACACAAGTATGTTAAAAGAGCCGTGAAATTCTTGTCAGAAAACTGTTTAATTCTTTTTAAACTCAGTGGTCACAGAAACATTTCTTTTCCCAGTAATACTTATTGAGCTCCCAAGGAACAATTGATCTTAAAAATACCCTGTATCATACAAATCTTAGTTTTGGATATAACTGAATGGCAGGTCAGTCATAAGTGTGAGTGAGGTTTAGTGCATCCAAGAAGGAAAATGTGGGGAACAACATTGTTTTAGTCAGAGTTCTCCAGAGGAACAGAGCCAATATGATGTATGTACACACACACATACACGCGCATGCACACACACACACACACACACACACAGCGGGGAGGGGAGGAGGGGGCAGAGAGAGAGAGAGAGTTATTTTAAGGAATTGGTTCACATGATCATGTGATTTTGAGGGCTGGCAAGTCTGAAATCTATAGGGCGTGCCAGAGGCTGGAGACTCAGGGAAGAGTTGATACTGTATTCTCAAGTCCAAAGGCAGGCTAGAGGCAGAATTCCTTCTTCCTTAGAGGACCTCAGTCTTTTTTCTTAATGCCTTCAACTGATTGGTAATCTACTTTAGTCAGAGTCTACTGATTTAAATGTTAATCACATCTAAAAACTACCTTATAGCAACATCTAGACTGGTCTTTGACCAAGTGACTGTTACTATGGCCTAGTCAAATGAACCGTCACAAACACCATCAGAAGACAGACTAGAAAACCAAGGATGAAAAGATGAGGGAGGAAAGGGAACAACAGGGCCAAGAGCCCCAGGGAGAAGGATAAGACAAAACTGGCCAGAAACCTTTCGGCTTGTCAATTAGAAGATCATGGTGACCTACTTCTGCCTCTAAGTTTTCTCTCTGCCACATATAAATGAGGGTATAGCAATCAGGAGTTCTGAACTAAAGATTCAATTGTTCATATTAGTTTTTTAACCTCTCTGAGACTCAGCTTCTTCAACTGTGAAGTTATATTTTTTGAAATAAATGATCTCAAAAGTTTGTTCCACCTCCAAAATTTTATCATGCTCGAGGCTTTTATTTCACTCATTTTTCCCCTCTACATATTTATTTCATTTCCTTTGGGGCTAATCACTACTTCTAGGGGAAAAATGAATCCTCTATTTTAGAGTCTTGAAATATTTCCAATATTTTGTTGTTTTTAAACTTTTTATTTTCAAATAATTTTAGATTTACAGAAGAGTTGTAAAGATAATATATAGAGTTCTAATACACTCTTCAGCAAGCTTCTTCTAATGTTAGGATTTTATAAAACCATGATTCACCTACCAAGACTAAGAGATTAACTTTGGTACACTAGTAACTAAACTACAAACTATATTTAACTTTCACCTTTCAGTGATTTGTAAAAGTGTTTTTTTAATTATTTCTTACATGTGTGATGAGGACACAAATATTAACGTAAGTACTCACAGCTTTTCTCCTCCACTTTATTGCCTAAGGAATATTCTAGGTATGCCTGGTCAGCTCCTGAGTGTTTATGTTCTGCTCAGGACTCAGGATATACTGGGTGAGCCAAAAAATTGGAAGGGGCTCAAATAATTAATTAATTCATGTTTGAATAGGAAGGGTTATTACCCAGAAGAAAATATAAGATTTAGACAGTGAGAAAAAAGGTCAAGAGAAGGGAATAGGAGAGTCAGCATGGGCTGAAGTAAGTTTTTAGCGTGCCCTTGGGAGAGAGAAGCTTTTGGGAGGAAATGCTGTGATGGATTGGGAAGCTCCAGTAAGGAGAGAACCTTTAGAACATTTTGCTTTGGGTCATACAACATTAGCTATTTGAGAGACTTCAAAAAAGATTTAAACTTATCTTCAAACCTCCCTGGAATTTTAGACTCTCATTTCTTTTGATTGCAGCACTGTGCAGAGCTAGGCATGAGGTAACTCAGCTCTGTTGGGGGTAATAAATATGTTAGAACAAGGGTAATTCAGCTGAGAATCATGGAAAAGTAGATAAGTCTTAACAACTGACTGTTGAGAAATTAGGGGGAAAAAAGAAACACAAAGACAAAAAGGTGGAAAAGTGTCAAGAAAAAGGAAAATGTAAAGAAATATATTCCACAGATTATGAACTATAAATACATTTTAGTAGACATTAAATATATTTCACTAGAAACTTGCATCTCCAAACTTAGAACTTTTCTCTCTTGTTATAATAGTCTCGATTTTCCATTATTGATTAAAAATAGTTTTGGGGGAAATCATTAGCTTTTTCCCATAATAAGAGAAAGAAGTTTTGTTTTTCTTCCCCTATACATCTGACAGTATGGCGAGGGATGTCTGTCTGATTTGACTGTCTAGTAGCAATAAATTTTTATTCTGGAGATCAAGGGATGACAACCAAGAATCAGGGAAGGGTAAGGAGCTTTTTGTTGATCAGGGCCAGCTTCCTTCTTAAGAGATCTTTCATAACTTTCATGCTGGTATTAAAAATTAGGGTTTTTTTCCCCTACATTTTGACAAAAGAGAAAGTTAGGGATGAGAAGTTTTGTGAATAAGAGTGAATGTGATTTTTAATAGCTTTCTTATTATGAAATTCTAGTTGGAACCCTCTTGTGCCAGCAAACTTTTCTCCTGAAGTATTTTATAAGAAAGAACCAGGTCCCTCCAAAGCTCTAGTTTACAAGTACCAGTTTTTCTTTATAAAACGTTTATTTGCTATTTGTGTCAGCTTGACCTAAATGTTTCTATTATATAAGTTTATTAGAATTCCCAATGAAATTATTCATCCTCTCTAGAACCGATGAGAAAAGTGGCTACATCTTTAAAGCCAGATCTGTTTTATCCAAATGGAGTAAGGGGTCTTGGTAATTGTTCACATAATAAACAGTGACAGATATTTGTTTCAATTATGTGAGAATTTTGTGTAAAAATTTTTAATCTACTAGAATAGACCTTATACTAGGAAGAAGACAAAAATTGTGTTAATGGTTTGGTATAATTTATGAAAGATGAGGGAATTTATGTAGTCCATCATTTGAAATAAACCTGAATTCAATATATTAAAACAATTACAACTAGAAAAGTTGTACTCTTTGAATGGGCATTTATTTCCTTTATGAATATTGATATCTATTGGGCATATTTTTAAGATAAAAGGCTTCAATTAAGAATCAGACTTATAAATGTGCCCAATATACCAGTAACTTTGGGTAATTGAGTCTTTCTAATTTGTTTAGTAACTCAAACCCTAAATTCTCAAAGACCTGTTATAAAAATAGCCATATCTTTGAAATGATAGTTTAGAGTAATGTGTATTTTGATTTTGAATGATAACCAACTTTTTCCCTAAATATCAATAATTTAGTCACAAAAAGGAAAGGCTCAATTTTCTGATGTTTCTATTCATTCTTGACATTTTAAATGCAACAAAGTACTTTTGCAATTCATTTCCAACTACAGAGAAATGTAGAAAAAGCATATAGATAAAAATATGAAAAAAGTAATTATATGTAAATAATATGATTTTGAAAATGAACAGCTATTAGAAATGAATCTTATATTTATATTTTCCTTACCCTTGTAGAAAGACGCATTAGAAAAGTTTACAATAAAAGATCTTGAGCAAGCAATGGTTCTGCATAAAAAGTAAATTTTACTAGGGTTAGAAGAGTTTTTAGAAAATCTCCAAATGGCTGCAGCACCCAAAAAAGAAAAAATCCAAGAAAAACAAAATACAAAATGCTCTCTTTGGAGCTATGCAGAGATGAGTTGTGTGGATTGAGAGCTTCTCACTTGAGCGTAAAGGTCAATAAACTTTAATTGAGCATTTGCTTTCTGAAATGTAAAAGCACTGAGAGGAAAAATAAATACCAGAAAGAAAAAGAAGAGCTGTGGCCACCTTCATTTATATAAACTTAATCCATTCAAAAGTAATGCAGTCACTTATCTAAAAAGCTTTTATCATTTTTGAAAGGTTTGGGAGAAATCTACCTTATCCACTTTAAATATGAAGTTTAATTAACATAAGAAACTTTTTTTGCAATTTGAAATGTATCAAATAATCTTTCTCTTTGCATTCCCTTTTGCATACTAAATTCAGAAACAGAAAAAAATTGTCATTATATCAGAGAACTTTGGCTTGAGAGAGCTGAAAGATAAGTGTCACAAAGAGAGGGTAGAAAATGGCACTTTTCTGTCTGTGCCTCAGTTCGTTTGCAATTTTTTGTTAGAATAAGTCTACCTCAAACTTCTTATTCCATGTTGTAGAGGAAAGATCAGAGTTTGCAGTGATCCTTAGTTTTAAATCCTTGTCTGTCACTTATGTGATTTGTGAAGTTGAGCAAGTTACTCGTCTTTCCTGAGCCCATTTTCTCATGGGTTGAAGGATGTGTTGACTTTTATCTCAGAACTAAGTATATACTAATGCATGTAAGGTCATGTGCTGTATTCTGTTAATAACATTCTATTACAGTATAATTTCCTATCACCTTAAAATCAGTGTGATTAAACCAAAACTAATACATTTTTTTTCTGCCTTGCTCTGATCACATAAAATAACTATTGAGATCACTTCTCCACAATCTTTTTTGAAACTTAAAGAACTGTATGTAGTCTGGTATCTTGAAAACGTTTGTTTTTACACTGATTAGCTCTGGAGTTCTTTGGGACATTTACTTCATGAATGGTATTGTATCACTAAGAGTTGTCAGCCTTTATCTGCAGGACAGGACTGGGCACTCAGCAGGCACCTCAGTCCCTCCAGCCAGCATTGATAGTAACACTTGCCATACTCAGTTCAGAATTCACATACCATTTTTCCCTGGAGCAGCTCTCACACTTTTTGCTCTTGGGTTTGGGCCTCTGCTGTCTCCCTTAGACTCCGACTTTAATGTCCCTAAGTCCATATTGTAATTGTAAACTTTATCCCTTCTTAGTCTCATACCTAAAATTCCTGGAAGGAATAGTTTAAAACTCTAGACCCTGGCAAAGGGTTTGACATAAGGTTAAATAAACATGTGTTGATTAAGTGAATAAATTGTTTATGTAAAAGTCTCTGGGAAGTCAGTGGAAGATGCTCTACAAGTTCTGGTTGTGAATTTTTTGTTGTTAGTAGCTGATAATGAGAAGAGCTGACTTCTAAGAATAATTCAGCATTCCCTAAAGGAAAAGTCAAGGCAAAGACTGGATTCAGGTTCTGAAAAACCAGTTTAGTTATGCCAGATAACTCAAGTGAAGTCCTTGAAGAGCTTTGCTGTTGTAGCAACGTAAGCACAATGTAAACTGAGGTACTCCCACCATGTTTCTATAATGTTACATTCTTTCAAGAGTCCCAAATAAAATTTAGAGGAAATTTTTGGGAAAAAAGAGGAAAACATGAAGAAGGATATTTGTACTGAATCCTTTTACTTTCTTAGTCTTCTTCATCGCAGTGTGATCAAAAAATCCAGTGGGGTACTTGGCTCCAACCAGTCAGCAACAGCCAAAGTTCCTCTTAAAACGTAATTTATCACAGTATAGTTACTCTGCTTGAAACCTCTCAGCAGCCTCCTACCTTACTCACAACAAAATGGAAAATTCATATCATGAACAAGAGTTTGTGTGATTGGCCCCTGCTACATCACTGGCCACCCCTCTTCTCACTCTCCTCCTGCATTCTCCGCTCCAGCCGCTCTGGTCTCCATGCTCTGCTTTGAATATAGCTCGAACGCTTCTCTTTCAAGGTCTTGGCAGATACTTTTCCTCTGCAGGAGAAGTCTTCTCCTCAATAGCCAAAACTCTTCTACTTTTTTTCAAGAATCTTTTCAAATGGTACTCATTCAGAAAGGCTTACTCCCGTTCCACCTTAAAAGAAAAAGCCACTTCTGATCTGCTCCCGCATGCTCTAATCCACTAAACCAAGCTTTATTTTCTTCTGACCCTTATTATCACTTGACATTATATACACATATATATGTATTCATGTATCCATGTGTGCATATAAACATATTCATTTTTAAGGCTTAAAAATGGACTTTTCTCTAGCTTTAAAATTCTTTAAGCCATAGCAAAGCCAGAGAGTGTACAACAGCTATTTACAGATTTAAAGCTTTTTACGTTAACTGTTCTCAGAAAAATTAGGAAATAAATACTTCATTTGGGGAATAAAGGCATAGACAGGTGAAGAGGGACTTAACTACATTCTACTCATTCCCCTGACTTTTGTGGTTGAAGACAGAAGATTCCCTTACAGTTGCATTAGGCAAAAACTACTAATTATAGCAAAACTGAAACCGGAATCCACTTCATTCCAGCACAGTGCCCCTTCATAAACATGTTAATGCCTACTTGAGTATTTTTTTCTTAAAGTTTCACAATATAAAATATTCCTGCTACAGCCTCCCTCAACACAGAAAAATAAGAATTAATGTGCATTTACTCAGATTAATAAATGTCACACTTAGAAAAATTATTGAAGAGTACATGTAGGCAGATTTTGATTGTTTCTAAAATATAGTAATAGCTAGTTATTGCTATCATTATTTTTTTTGAACATCCACTTTGGTCCGGGCACTTTTGCTCAGTTTCTTCACAATAATCCGGCAAGGTAGATTTTACTATTGCATTTTTTAAAAGAGGTAAATGAAATTCAGTGTGTCACAGCACATTGCCAATGTCACAACCAGAAGGGGTTAGAGACAGAATTCAGACCAAGGTCACCCATGCTAGCACCAGTGCTTTCTCTCTTGCTCCATTCCCCTCTGTAGATAACAATGGAGAACTCTGATAATCATTGGTGTAATTGAACTTATCTCTTTATGTGAAATTTTCCATGATCATACTGTGACTGGGGTTCCAGGCCAGCTTCTGCCACTCTTTACAAACAAGGTGACAGTGATGAGGTGTGCTAGAATGAGTTGTTATGAAGGGAACCTGACTAGGACCAAGAATACATCAACCCTGGCCAGAGTGAGTTAGAAGAAAAGCATGTAAATTTTGGATAATCTGTACAGTAGAAAGGCAAAAAGGGAAGGAACAAACATAAGATGAAAATGAAGCATTTGCATTTGTTTGCTCGGTTTGCTAGGAACAGGCATCTTCAAAAGCTTAACAATTATAATTAACTATTGTGGATTCTCTGGCTTTGAGATGGCATAAAAACATTTAAAAGCAAGAGAAAAGCCCATTGTAAGGGCTTAGAAAGTAAAAAGTAAGTCATTTAATTTTTCTTTCATCTGATGTTAATTTATGCAGAAGCTAATAACATATTTGTGGCTCAGAGCTGCTCATTGTGGAGAGGATTTCTCTCTCAGCCAGCCCTTCCTGTGATCCCTGCCAGATAGAGCCGTCATTTCCGGGCTTATGACACTTTTCTCAGAGAAAGGCAGTATGCTGATAAGTTCACACTCTATAGACACACTTAATTGTGAACCCTCTGAAAATCAATGATATAAAATGTCCTAACTCTTCTCTAGCTGTTACTAACAAAACAGCAAACAAATTGGAGGAGAGGATGAGGAGGAAATTGGATATGTGGGTGCACAGTCAAGTGGAAAGGGAGGAGTATTGTTGACTGTTGAAGGAGAAAAAAGTCAAGGGAAGGAGAGTTTTCATATAAGAAACATGGGTTACTTTTATATCCAAGTAGGATATAATTAAATTGTTGTGCCTTATATAAATGAAAAGCGTAATTTCACTGCTGCCAAATCACCTAAAGAATAGACAGGCGTGCTTGAAGAAATGCATGAATCTTCAGAAGTTGATGTTTTAAAATGAATTAACCACGAATAAAGAAAGTCCCATAATGACGGCTTAAAAGTCTAATTCATAAAAATGTTATTAAAGTACATTATTTATACCTGCTTTTTGTGGATTTCTGTTCTTATTCATGACTCCTTCAGTGTATGGCCATAATCACAGGCAGAGTGTATAATGGAAGCATTAATCAGTCTGAACTAAGGCAAGAATACTGTATCACCACAATAAAGTCCTAGCTATATTAATATAAAGGGTAGAATTTATTACACAAGACAATTCTCTTTTAAAAAAATGAAAAGAATGTCTTCCATCTTCTGGCCTCAAATACCTGCTTTCCTTCTGAAGTTTAATATAAGATTAACTAATTGGCACGAACTTTTAAATGAAATATTTATTCATCTACATTATGAAACTTAGAGACTCGGATACTAAGTTGGATACTAAGTTGTGATCTTATCGTGGCTATGGCATTGATTTTTAATATAGGCTAAGAAATATTTACAATTAATCTGTATTTTAATTAACTCCTTTCCTAGCACATGACATCAAATGGTGATGTTTAGCAAATGCCAATTCAACTGTCTGGCATATGCATTTATTTAGATAAGATGGAAAAGTCCTTGCTACATAAAATTTCTCCTACAGAAGCTGAAAGTAATGATACTTAAATCAAAAGTATCTTTATTCAGAATTTTAAAGACGTTTTCCATATTTAATATGTATAAACCTTTAGGAAAAGGCAAAGTAGAATTCCATTTGTTTATTTCTAACTCTAGAACTATCAAAATCTAACTTCCTGACTTTCTATTTCTGACTGGATGAGCTGTAAAGGTACACAGAGTGTGAAAGGTAAAGGACAGAGTGTGAATATATTTCTCCCTACAACACTAACTTATCTCTAGGAGTCATGAAAAGAGGTTCTTTGTAGATTATACTTCTGACACTGCAAGAAAGTGTTGGCTTTGATCTCATAGGTAAAAAATCTCTATACCTAAGGGAATGAATTAATTCCTATATTTAATAAGATGCCATCGTTAGTAGGCAACTTAAGCATTGATACTAGAAGTACACATTGAATTTCTTCAGCATAGTAACAATCTCATAATAGTTCTGGGTAATGAACATCTTTGAATGCCTGGCATTTTATACTTGAGCTGGAGAGACAAATGGCAAAGAGAAAAGTATTTCATATATAAGGTAAATCGCATTACTAACTGAAGATAAATATCAGTCAGTTTCCAACATTAACTGTGCTTGTAGCTGCCTCAAACCTAACAGTACTGAATATTCCATTTCAACAACTGTGTACTTCTACATGACTTTGTTATTTAAAATGAGAACACTTACCAGAAAAATGTCCGGGGATGTCTAGTTGTTACATGGCTATTGCTGGGCAGCATTTGAAGTTCCCTCTGCCCCTCAGACCAAGGTTTTCTTAGATCTCTGAAACAGAAATCTTACTTAAGAAGTCTAGAGGTACCACAAACTGTCAAACTGTTCTATGTGTCATCCAGACTTAACAGCAACCTCTGGGTGCAAATATAGTCTGAGCACGCTGGTTGATATGGCCACTCAGAAAGGGCAGTGGAAGTTATGTCCCCAATATGGTGCCAGATAAATGTCACCAGAATCCAAATGTCTGTCGACAAGAGGCAGATCTGAAAAACAGTTAAATCAAAATAGGTATTGTTAATGGCCTAATGTATTATTTCTAATGAAACTGAACGTATGAAAAGAAAACAAAAAATAATTCTTTTAGCTTACCTGCAGCATTGTTTCTCAGAAATTATATTTTAATTTTCAACATTAATATCTTACTTTAGACAAACGTTTGGTTCAGAAAGCTTGAACTATCTTGTTCATTTTTTGTAAACAGTATTAGCAGCCCACAATTTTATGCACTTAACTGTGAGCCAGGCACTGTGCAGAATGCTTTGAAAACGTATCTAACTTTGAAGGAAGTACTGTTACTTTACAAATGAAGAAAATAAGGCTTAGTGAGATTAAATCACTTGCTCAAAGTCACAAAACTGTCTGGAGGCAGAATTGACTTTAATGGTAATCCTTCATTCAAAACTTCATTTTCCTTTTGTACTAAATTTTCCTAAAGGAAATATTTTAAATTTCTTCTCTAGAAAAAGAAGAAGAAAAGAAGAAAGCTGAGAATAAAGTGACTTCTGAAACAAAAAAGAAAGGTAAGGAATTTAAAAGCTAACACATAAATTAATTAATATCCATTTGTAATATTACTGGTAAAGCTACTGTTTTCTAGGAAAGAAATCCCCTTAACAAGTTTACTGTCATTGTTACTAACAAACAAATTTATATTTATATATTTATAAATATATTATATTTATATATTTAATTTGTTTGTTAGTATTCCAAAAAAGTAGAGATTGATAAATTTTTAAAAGAAGATTCAAGTCTAAACACTTTAAAAATTTGTTACTGATTATTTTTTTTCTTTCCTAGGAGTGGTGCTCAATTCTACTTCATTACTTTACTTGATTACATATATGAATATGAAGTTTACTATCCAATTAATTTAGTTTAATAAAATTGTCTATCAAAAGAGCAAATTATTGGGCTTCCCTGGTGGCACAGTGGTTGAGAGTCCGCCTGCTGATGCAGGGGACACGGACTCGTGCCCCGGTCCGGGAAGATCCCACATGCCGCGGAGCGGCTGGGCGCGTGAGCCATGGCCGCTGAGCCTGCGCGTCCGGAGCCTGTGCTCCGCAACGGGAGAGGCCACAACAGTGAGAGCCCCGCGTACCACAAAAAAATAAATAAATAAATAAATAATAAAAATTATTGAATGTATGGGAAAGAAAGTAGTTAGTTGGTTTGCTAAGTTTTGTTCTTTTTTGAATGGTTATTTTCAAATAGCACATCTGAAGTCCCAAATGAGCCCAAGAGATTTCTCAGCTTCTGACATGCTTGCAGTGGCCTGATAGCCCAGGGAACATTCAATATATTCCTTTTAATGTCCTTTAGAAAAACTATTGAATTGTATCATAATTAACAATGCCATCTAATGTTCATACTGTCATGAAATTTTTTTTTTTTACCTTAGCAAAAATTTGCTCCTTCCCTGAAGGGATAGCACACCAAAACCAATGTTCTGTTACAAAGGTGCTAGTTCACTCATATTTGACATGACTATGACTCTAATGTAGAATCACTCTATACAAGGTGAATTGGATGTTAATGGCAGTAAAATGTGCCCTGAAATATATGATAATTAAACAGATGTTTATAATTTTCTCATTTTACTACCAGAAAAAGAAGATGTCAAAATGAAAACTGAGAAGGAAACTGCCATGGATGTAAAGAAAAAAGGTATTGTACTTTCTTTGCTTCCTTAGTCAGATTATGTTCAGGATGTTTGTTAATAAAGGAATCTTGGGGCAATGTAAACAAATTGAATATAGGTACTTAAGTCTGTCCATGTCCAGGCTGTCAAAGCAAAACTTGCACTAGACAAAGTTAAACACGCAAGGCAGACTTTATTCAAGGCTATTGCAATAGGGGAGAGAGACCAGAACTCATTCTGAACTCAATTTCACTGAAACAAAAAGCAGAAGAGTTTTTAAGATCTGGAAAGGGGTGGGAGGATTGTAGGCCATCTGTGTTTGCTGATTGGCCTTACTCAAAAGAAGAGAAAACTTTCTCTTATTTTCATGTCAAGAGTGTAGTTTTACAACTTGGAGCAAGGCACCCAAGGGAGTTAGGTTCCTACCCTCCCACAGAAACTGGGAGATAGAAGTACTCTCTTTCTTGATGATTACATTTCAAAGGGGCGGCTCCCAGGCCTCTGAGAAAGGCACACATGGGTTGTAAAACTGGCAGGAGGCTTTTAAGAAAATTTATATCTTGAAAGATCAGAGAGAGAATTTACAAGTACAAGTTTTCTAAAGTAAATGCTCTAAGAAAAGGGAGATCAGGAGCCAAAGGACAAGAAGATGCCTGTCTAAGTTTGGTGAAGGTGAAGAGAACTTTAAGGCCATCTTTTTCAAGACATAATGAAATTGAGTTATACATGGTATAACTTCACTTTGCAAAGATAAGAAGCAAAGAATGCAAAGATAATAATGCATTCCATTAAGAAACAGCTTAGATTTTTGCCTTAAATTTAGTTCTGCTTTTACTCTTGTTCAAGCATGAATATCTGCTTTTATTCAAGTTAAGCTTAAATCTAGGTGAAAAGATATGTAGTTGTCTCAAGTATTATGGTTTGGTGATAAGTATTTTCACCCCAAATATTTCCTCCATTAGTGTCAGTGATGCTTGAAATTCCACCATTAGAGATATTCCATTCCTTTGAGTTATGAAAGAATTGTCCTCTATTAAAATGCAAATCTCTTAGGGCCTGTGTGCATGGGGTAACAAATGAATTCCTCTCAGCTATTAACACTTAAAGTGAATGAGACTTCTAGATCTTCCCTGTGTGATAATAAGCTGAAAACATTGTCATAGAAACTGAGTCAATAGGTAAGCTTAAATGAAGGTGAAGTTGAAGAGAGCTTCAAGGTAGGACATGGTGTGGAGAGAGCAGACTGGGCTGGATGCCATTAGTGAAAACTTCCCTTCCTAGGAAGTAATAGGATACGTTGGAAAAAAAATGTGGTGAAGGACGCTGAATAAGAAGGTCATAAGATGGCAAACTAGACATTGATTACTCTTAGTAAGCAGCAAATAGGAATTACAGGAAATCCCTACATCATGCTATTAGTGGGGTAAAAATATTGTAAACTACTGAGAGTTACATGATTGCATGGCTCATAAAATATCCAGGAAGAGACAGCCATGTGTTCTCTTGAGTTTGGGACTTGATTACTGATTACTTTGCATTGGAATTATTATTAATTTTATTATTGAACATTCATTTATTTTGTTTATTTAAAACATTCTTTATTCTCCTGGTGAAATATGTATCTTATCATAAGAAAGTGAAAACACAATTCTGACCACGTGATCATGCTGAGAAACTGGTTGCTTGGGTCATTGTATCTGTGACAGCTATATGATTGAGTGCTAAAGAGAAACAAGTTTTTCCTGGGCCATCAATTTTACTAAAGTATTTGCAGAGGAAAGTTTTGAATTGTAATTGTCAAAGTATTTATCATAGGTGTGAAAATGCAAAATCATGAAAAATGCTTTTGGCAAAACACAATGGTGTGTGTGTGGTGGTTGTTTTGATTTGAATTTTGTTTTTGAGGGGAAGGGCACAACACTTTTCTGTTCAGAGAATGATGGGAAAATCTGATACTTCTCTGCTACTGGGAGACCTGTGATATTAGCCCAGCAGTCATGTCAGAGTGAGATTGTGCACCACTGGCAAGAGGAATGATTATGCCAATATCCCTTCCTGCAAGGCCAGTGCTTAGCCATTGAAGCAGAGACTGAACTGGGTGATTGCACAGCACATCAGGGGAGGGCTGCTCAGCAAGTGTTGAAAAACAAGCTTGTCCTTCTTGGAATCAGTTTTCAGTTTGTTTATATGTCATTTTTACTTTTAAATACACAAAACCATTGGCTCTTACAAATCAGTTCAAATTCCTGA
Organism: Aethalodelphis obliquidens; assembly: GCF_003676395.1. NCBI lineage: Eukaryota > Metazoa > Chordata > Mammalia > Artiodactyla > Delphinidae > Aethalodelphis > Aethalodelphis obliquidens. Next base: position 37,801,200 of record NW_020837947.1, read on the forward strand.
TTAAAATATGCATAAATTATTAGTTTGCAAGCTCTTAATTTCCAAATACTCAAAATTGTGTGTGTGTGTGTGTGTGTGTGTGTGAGAGAGAGAGAGACAGAGAGATTCAATTAGTGTTGATTTCTAACTCATGTTTCTTTATAGAGTTTAATAATTCTCCAACTATATTTTCATGTGAGAGCAATATGCTTTAGAAATAGCCAGTTTGAAACTTATTATGAAAGTAGTAAAAATTTCTAGAGGTTACGCGAGAAAATTGAGAATTACCTGAAATCTTGAAGAGCCGTGATACATATGTTATTTCTTCCTAAAGTAGTCAGAGGAATATGGCAGAACATCTGATATCATTACTGTAGTCCCAAATAGTAGCAAATTTACAAGATGTAAAATATGCCTAGATGCTTATTTAATATATGGGTTTTATCATGGCATTTTATTACATTTATAATAACTCATATTATTTATGATTATAGAACATATAATGTATTTATATGTTATATTATTATTTTATTTTACTATATTTATATTTTATTATTATATAGGTGCAAATGAATCTAAGGCTTAAGTTCTAAGGTTTGATAAAAGAGCCTCTGCTGCATGAAACTTGTAAATCACACTTTGGTAGTGATCTGTTAGGGAAAATGTGGGTGGGGTTTTATAGGATATAAAATCGCCAGTCCATGAATTGCAATTAGGTAAGTGGTACACTGAGATTCATTATAATAATTTCTTGTTTGTATATATTTGAAATTGTCCATGGTGAAAAAAAAGCCCAAATATGTCGTTTAAAAACATTGAGAGAAATGAAAAAAAAAAAATCACCAAGATATTTTTACAATGTTATGAGGTATGTTTTACCCTGAAGAAATGCTATGAGAAAAAAAAACAAACAAGAAAGGAAATAAAAACTTTTAAAAAACATGTTCCTATGTTTGTATCAGACTTCCGTGCTAGATATACAAACCACTCTAGATGATATAAGCAGAGAGACTTCTGTACAGGGAACTGGATGCACACACAGTTGTTGAAAGGACTAGAAGGATTGATGTCAGGAGACTACACTGGATTATTGAGCACCCAGGACTATCCATTGGCCAGGAAGCTGCTTTGTTCTTTAAAGCTGCCTCCACACCTGCCTCTTTGCACCCACAGACTAGATACTGAAAATGTTGAGGCCAGCCTCAGCCACTTACTCCCATCAAAGCGACCTTGTTTGCTAAAGCATTCCTGCTTTTCAGTCTCCTATAGGTGCATCTAAATGATGAAATTAAACATGCTGGGAGTCTAGAAGACAGGTTTTTGGCATTGCAATTTTTCCAACTGGAGGGAGGGTAGAATGGAAGTAGAAAGAGGCTATCCAAGGTATCTATAATAGAGACACTTTCAGAAACGTTTTAGAAGATAAAATTCATATCCGAAATGGTTTTGAAGACCTGAATTGTACAATGACTAAACCTATCTTTGAGTTCCCCGAAAAGTTGAAAAAGATGGCTCAATCAAGCAACATGATACAATTTGGCAATTTAAAGTGCTCAAAGGACACACAAATGTAGTTTATGTTGTTCTTTACCTAAACTGTAGCAGCATGATTTTTCCCCCAAGAATTAGCTAAATAAAAGTATAAATGATAAGAAGGATCCTGAAAAACCAGACTAGCTTTTCTGAAATAAGCTGCTAGAAAAGGACTAATTCACTCATTCATTTATTCTTGCATGCTTTCCTACGGGAAATAGTCACTAAATGCCTATTATATTGTGCTAGGGGGTGAGTACACTTAAAGGTCGATAAACCAACATAAGCCCTACTCTAACGAGACCTGCAGTTTGATACGGGAGGCACACAGTGACTAAGAAGACATAATGTCGACAACTCGGGGTAAGGGACACGGAGGAAACAAATTTGGGGCAACGACAATGGAAACAATAGGTGGGGACAGCGAGCTATTTAGATAGAAAGCTTGTTACAGCAGGCTCTCTCAGAGACATTTAAATTGGAATTGGATGTATTGGAAGGATCCAGCCATTGGTGGGGACATCTTTGTGTGATGTGTGAATATGGTATGTGCATGTGTGTGTGGTATGTGTATATGTGTGATTTGTATGAGAAGACATACAAGGGGTCAGGATATGCAGGGACATGTGCAGGTGTTTGAATTTATTAAAATTGTAATGGGAAACTCTTGAAGGGTATCAGCAGTGGAGAAAATATTTTGATTTGTGTTTAATACAAGTATGTTCTCATTTAGATAATAGGTTAGAGGGAGAAAAGAGAATAGGTGCACCAATGAAAAGGTGGTGTCATTTATTGAAATAGGGAAGCCTATATGGGAACAGCTGTGATGGAAAAAATTCAGAGCTTCCTTTTGAGTGTGTTGTTTCAGGTGTATGTGATGCATCGTCCAAACTTTGTATCAGGAACTATTTTAGGTGCTTTACACATACTAACTCATTCAATCTTTATGATAAATCAGGAAATAAGCTATTGTAACCCTCATTATAAAATTGAGAGGTAGTAAATGTCAGGGACAGGACATTAATCCACAGCCACATACTCTGAACAGTCAATTAGAGATATGGGTCTGGAACTCAGAGGAGATTCTGAAGTGAATCCATAGAGAGAGTTATCCATATAGATCACAGTTATTGTTCTGGGAGTAGATGAGATCACCCAGAGAGATTGTGTCAGAAGAAGAAGAGAATAGAATACAGAATCAAGACCTGGGGAATTCCAACATCTAGACATTAGATAATGGAAAATCAAGTAAGAGGGGCTGAAAGGAATTGCTAGAGAGGTTAAAGGAAAAGCAAAGGAGTTTGGTAATAGAGACATTTCAGAAATGTATGTTTCAAGAAGCAAGAAGTTATCAACTTGGTGAATATTACTTAGAAGTTGTAATGTGAGGGCAGAAAAGACAAGCACAGAGAAGAGATAAAGCCAGATTGGAATGGAAATCCAAAAATGAGAAGAAAGTAGTGAATTTCTTTCTTTTTTGGTGTGTGTGTGGCTGTATAAGGAATAAAGAGTCTTTTTTGTTTAGTTTTGCTTTGGAAGGTGAATTTATGATAAACATAAACAGAATGTGAGAGATTGATGCTTAAAGGGATGAAGTATAAGTGGAAATGTAAGAGATAATTTAGAATTCATTGTTTGATGAGCTCATGGGGGAAAAAAATAATCTGCATTTTTCTGAGATAACAGCACAGACACTCCAACAGTAAAAAGTTGGTGTTTTCCAGTTATGAATAGGAATTCGTCTAGATCATCTTAGAAAGATATACAATATAAGATTAAGAGGCTGTTGTGATAAAACTAAAACTCCAATACTAAATACATTCTGAATTGAAAGGCTCAGTTTTAGAAAAAGATATATCTAAGTGTTGTTGATGTTCACTTAATGGCAAAAGGTAAGTTTGTGAATGTATTGTAGCAATGTGTTTAAAGAATCATTCATTCAGTTAAAATACCCCATGACAACTTTACATTAAAATATCTTTGTGGCGATAAGTTAACCAGATCAGATTAATCCAAGTATAAAGCTCATGAAGCTTGTGCTGTTTAAATGACACAATCATATCTATTACCATAGAATATTTTCAGTTACTGTATGGGGCAGATACTGTTAAATCCTGAACATACTGAAACCTTTAGCTACTTGATTCTTCTATATAGGATCTTCTTTTGTCATTGAGAAATTGCAAAAAAATCCTTTATAGAGGCTTATAGCTTTGAACATATCATTAAATTCTATGCCTACCAGACATAGACTCATCTGTTTTACTTTATAAAACTTTTGTAATAAGTTGTTCTAGCTACTAGCGCTCAAAGTAATTTACATGGCAGATTACAGACCATGAAAATACATTGATTTGTATTTAAAAGTAACTTTTTGAAATATTTATATGTACAGATATAATTGGCAAGATAATATATAGTATCTTTCATATGTGTTCATGGTTAAGTTTCAGTTTAAAAGAGTAAAATTCTGTTTTCCAAACTTGTATTTTGAGAAGATTATAGCTTTTTATTCTCATTCCATCTTTTTCTATTTGAAAAGCACTTGATTGTAGAAAGTTATCTTGTATTTGAATTTTGTACATAAGCATTTGGGCAAGATTTGACAAATGCATCAGCTTGTCATTATTTGTTAGACACTTTGAAATCTAGAATAATTTTGGGGGGGATTCTACATATTCTGTGGTAATCTCCCAGTTAATATCAATTATAATATACAGGTACTTCACACACTTTTTACTGATATTGGGCAATTATATTAATGTATATTCTAGATGAAATTATTTAAAAAATTGTTCAACAGGTAAATAGTCGGGAATTTGGCACAAATAGGACCTAATCTACTTAGTAATTCCAAGCCTTGATTTCGGGGTGCTCCAAAATTACAGGGCAACGGTAGATTACTTTCAAGTTAGCTTTTAGTTCCCAGATAGACTAGACTGCAAGTCAGAGTTCAGATGATGGCAGCTTGACTATATTAAAAACATTTACAATGCTTGAATTTCTTTGAAGGCAAGAGAATCCATTTTCAAGTGTTTTTTAGTCATAGAAATCATGTAAGACAATAGTTGCTTATTCTTTTGAGGGTAAGTGATTTTGTAATGAAACAATACAGCAAAGTCGGCTGACTTGTTACTTACTATGATCCTTGATTACCTCTTATATCACATCTGGATTAGCCGGATAGAAGCTAAAATGCTTCAGAGATAGTAAAAGGGATTTAATGTCATAATGTGCTGTGGGATCTCTGAGATAATCCCCCATGTTCTAGCTTTGGGTTTGAACAATGAAAAAGTGTGTTTGGGCTCAATGCAGAAAGGACATAAAGGCATTTTGGTTTAAAAAAGAATTTTTAAATACATTTTAAAATTCAGAAAGGGAAAATGTTCATATTAAAAATTATTCAGGCCTGGAAAAAGTAAACTAGTATACAAAGTGACTATTTTAATAGTCTTTTTGATGCTTATTATGGAGAATCCAGACTGCCCTCTCACTGAAGACAGAAACAAAATCAGCCCTCATACTTGAGTATGAGGGAGTTGTGTTATGATTTGTGAAGTATTTTCAACAAGGAGGATTGAAATACATATGAGGAAGAATGAGTAAATAGACTATGACTATTTCTTCCCTGTATGCATCCATAATGATATTTAAGTATTTCCTGTACCCGTATTAGATAAATTATTTTAATTGCAGTTTATATTCAGAATGAAGTATTTTCTGAAAAAAAAAAGAAACAAAATAATTTAACGTTAAAGCAAAGTGGTCTTTTGCAAACACCATAAATTAAATTTTAATGAGAAGATTACACAGAGTGGTACAGGAAGTGAGATATTAGAAACAAGTTTTTCTTTTTTTTAAATTTTAATAGATGGGAGGATTTTGACCAATTTGTTGGGGAATTACATAGCCTGAGTTTCCCTTGTGGCCTGAGATATACATTTAAGCATATAGAAGCAAAATATCCAGTAATTTTTTTGTATTCTGTATCCTAAAAGCCTACAAGATTTTTCTTTCAGTAAAAGTAAAGCTTAAAAAATTTCCAAATAATATCTCCTTCAATTCCAGCCTCTCCTGGGATTCCAAAAGCGTATTTTAAAAATAATTTAGCAAATCGTGCCAATATGAATTCTTTTTATCAAGATATTTTAAAGTCATAGTAATAACAGTTGAATTTATCCACTGTGTTCTCATTTAATACTTACAACAACTCTTGAGGTAGGTATTATAATGCCCATTTTATAGAAAGGGAAACTCAGGATTGGAGCAGTTAAGTATCTTGGCCATGCTTACCAGTTAGTGATGGAGCAAAGTCAGTAAGAAGTTCACCAAATAAAGCTTGCTGTCTTTAGCAACCTGCAAACGTTTTTTTTTTCCAACTCTAGGAAACGCCGATTGTAGATTGCCTTAGTGTCTTTTTCTTTTCTTTTCTTTTTTCTTCTTTTTTTTTCCTAATTCCTTTGAGATCATATTGCAGACAGGGATAAGAAAGGAGGAAATAAAGAACATATACTATAAGTCTGATTCTCTTTTTTTCTTGTAGAAATTATGCTTTCCTTTTTTCACTCAACAAATATTTAATAAGTGCATAACATTTGCAAGTAAATCTGCTAAATATTGGAGATAGGTCAGTATAAAAGACATGGCACTTGCTCTCAAAGACCTTAGAAAAGAGGCAAATAGACATTTATAATATACCATGTCCACTATCACAATAGAGCATGTACAAGGGCTCACACTAAGATCACGGCATGAGTCTAGAAATTGTGTCTCTTTTGGTAGATTGGTATCTGTTAGAAATTTAGAACACGGATGCTACAGACTTATGTAATAAGGTATTTGACCTAGATACATTTAACATAGTTTTAAACCGGCTGGAAACTGGAACTCATAAAATTTTAACAGTGCTTTATCACTGAAGATATTTGCTTTCACAAATGGCAGACCATCTAAAATAAGGAATTTGTTGGTTTATCCAAATACAGTTCTAGAGTAAAGTGTCTTCGAGTTCATTTGACCCAGGGGTCAAATGATATCATTAGGATGAGATTTATCTCTCCTCACTTTTAGACTCTGTTTCCTTGATATTGGCCCATGTGATTGCAAATTGGCCATATCAGATACTGCCTGCCCTACATCCTCTCTTATTCATGTCCTATGAGAAAAAGAATAGATTGGCTTCCTGAGAGCTCAAACAGAAAACCTGAATTGAGTCTTATTGGTCCTTGTGGACCGGTTCCTGAGCTAACGTTTGTGGTGAGAGTAAAGGAATAATCTGATTGTCTTAGCTTAGGCCATAGGTCCTATCTTTTAAGCAGAACAATTAAATAAACTTTGTCCAACATATTTGGACTGAAATTGGAAGGGTGAAGTTGATTCCCTCAAAGTTAAATTAGTATAATAAAACCACAATAAAATGGAGTTGTTACTACATGGGAAAAAACCCCAACAACGTAAGAGTTCTTTTCAAGCAGTCATTTTTTAAAAATTTATTTACAGAATAGTATAAGGGACAACTTTTTTAGCTACCATCCATGGTGAAACTACTTAAGTATTTTAGAAAAGCAACTCAACACAGGATAATGTAATATAATGTAGGCCCCCCAAAAGCAAATGAAATTGCAGATTTCATTAATCAAAATATTATGGTCCTGGGGTTTCCCTGGTGGCGCAGTGGTTGGGAGTCCGCCTGCCGATGCAGGGGATGCGGGTTTGTGCCCCGGTCCGGGAGGATCCCACATGCCGCGGAGCGGCTGGGCCCGTGAGCCATGGCTGCTGAGCCTGCGCGTCTGGAGCCTGTGCTCCGCAACGGGAGAGGCCACAACAGTGAGAGGCCCGCGTACTGCAAAAAAAAAAATTACGGACTAGAGTGAAGAGTGAAATCTTTTCCACTATACCTTGTAGTTTTAGACTCTCACTTGGATGAGAGTCTTTAATTTAAGCAAAGATTTTTTAAAATAAACCAGATTATATTCAGAAGGGAGTACTTTGGATATGTAGATATGTAATATGGAAATGAGAAACCAGGGTGGGCATCAACATGTTTATAACTTTGATGTGCCCTCTTATTTAGGTGTACTTACTCTTTATTATCCCTGAGGGTTGGGACTCAATAGTTGAAATTAAAAGACACTATGGAATGGTCAAGATTATATAGGGAATCTTTTCAGTCAGTGAAGTCTACTATTCCAAGTGTTCAAGCAGAAGAGTGGGTATCTCTCTGAGATTTAATCCTGTAAGAAGAATAATTATATTAAATTTAAGGAGACTTATAAGACTATATTTTTCCAAAATTAAATATCAGGCTAAATGAAACTGATGTCTGGATTAACTTTTGAAATGAAGTCTTTTTATTATTGTGATTTTAATTTGGCCATTTGTCAAACTCCTAGCTGATTAAAAAAAAAAAAAAGACTTGTCAAGAGTTGATTCCAGAGTAAATGTTCACTGTCTTTAATTGTATGTAACCTAAATTCACACTCTTTCTACTGTCTATCTACTGTAGCATAAAACATTATTCTGAATCTAATCAGAGCATATTTTATTAATGTCTGAATAAACCCAGCACACTATGAGAAAAGGAAATAAAATATAGAACATATATTGAAAAATGATTAATTGCCCTCAGGGTAAAGAAATACCTTGAAACATCTCAGAAGGAAAACTCCAATGACAATGAGCTTAAAGTAGAAGAGACAGAACAACAATTACTTATGATGCAAAAGTCAGGGAAAAAAGCTTTCAGACAGCAAAAGTTTTCAGGCTGGAAAATAAGAATTGTGATTATGTTTTAGGAAGTTTGTCTGTTACTTATGAAGGAGGCATGGAGGAGCATATATAATACTTCTGTAATCAAAAGAAGCTTTTTTTTGTTCCAGAAATGATTTCAGTTTCAGGAAAAAAGTGGAGCAATTATCTTAGTCAATTATAGTCCTGTTAGCTCTATTAATCTTAAAACATAAAGTCAAAAAGATGAACGAATGAAAAAATTAATGCTAAAATACATCAGAAGCAGAGGCAGATAAAAATAATTGTCCTGAAAGATACTGTGGTGATGTAGAGGTGGGCAGATACTCAAGTTATACAAATCAAAGGACACATTAAAAAAAACATGGCATTGAACATGTGAAATAAGTTTATCAAAGAATAGATGAAATAGGCCCTCTTCTCCCTAAAAATAAGTATATTCACTAAATTTACATTTACATTTATATTACTAGGAATTTATATTACTTGTTACTACTGCTCTACTATTCCTCATATGCAGTGCCTTGGTGGACATTTTTCAAGTAAATAGAGTCTTCTGAAATGGCGCTGCCAAGTGATTCTATTACTTTTTAGGAATAGAAACCTAAGAGTTCACTCTCTCCTTTCTGAGGCTACCATTTCCCTGTTCCCCTTTTTACAATTGTTCTTCACCTTTTCACCCTTCTCTATCAGCTGAATACCTTGCTTCCTCGTTCCCTTAGAAAATAAAAATTAGAAGACAGATCTCATGAGCTCTGACCATGGAATCCACTGACATTCTTCATTCATCTCCTTATGGCCTCTGCCTTCTTGGCTGAATACAATACAGTACAATACAATACAATACAATACAATACATTAAAATGTTCATACTTACAGGAACAATTTTTTCACTTGTGCGCAATATGCTATTTCCGTCTGCTAACTCAGGGATGTGTCTCCAGCAATTCTTTCCTCTGCAAATTTATTTTGACTTCTTCTACTGGTCATTCCCAGTAGCCTACGACATGCTATAACATCTCTCTTTTTTTTTTTTTTTTTTTTTTTTTTTGCGGTATGCGGGCCTCTCACTGTTGTGGCCTCTCCTGTTGCGGAGCACAGGCTCCGGACGCGCAGGCCCAGTGGCCATGGCTCACGGGCCCAGCCGCTCTGCGGCATGTGGGATCTTCCCAGACCGGGGCACGAACCCGTGTCCCCTGCATTGGCAGGTGGACTCTCAACCACTGCGCCACCAGGGAAGCCCTATAACATCTCTTATATATTAAAACACGCATCCTGTTGATGGCAGTTTGTCTCAGATTATTGTCCCATTTCTCAAATCCCCTTTAGAGCTAAACTCTTTATGGGTTTTCTACACTCTTCTTCCAGTCTTTCATGTACTCACTGTATTTAGGCTTTTGAACCCACACAGTTCTTGTCAAGGGTGCTACTGACCTGCACAATACCATATCCAAATGTGAATTCTCAGTACTCAAGAGCATTTGACAGTTGATCCCTCTTTCTTTACTCAGCCTCTTGGACAATACTTTCTCCTTTTAACATTCTGGTCACTCTTTCTTGGTCTTCTTTGCTTGTTTCCTCCCTTTCTTTCTGGCATCTAAAAATGGAAGCAACCCAGGGCTCAATCCTATGTCTCTTTCTCTGTATTCACTTCCTATGTAACCTCATACAGTCCCATGGTTTTGATACCATCTTTAAGATAATGAGTCTCCAATGTATGTCTCCAGTTCTGATATCTCCCTAAACTCTACACTCATCTATCCACTTTCATATTCCACATCCCCATTTAAATATCTATTAGACATCCCCAAATTAATATGGTTTATAAAAAACAAACTCAAATTTTCATATACACATACCCTAGAATGTGTTCCCTACACTCAGCTATCTTCCTCTTATCCATAAATGACCATATCATTCTTTTTTCTGCTTAGGCACAAATGTCTCTAATCACTAGTGACTCCTTTATTTCTCTTCCTCACCCTACTATTAAATCCTGTCACCTTCACCTTTGACATAGAGGACCCTTTCTCACTATCTTTAAGAACTACGCTCATTCAGTTACCATCATCTCTTATTTCTGTAGGCAAGGTCATACTGTAACAACAATAACAACAACAACAGAAAACCTAAAATTTTCAGCAACTTTGACAAAGTTTATTTCTTGTTCATACTACATGGTCAAAAGGGGCTGAACACGTTATAGCTGTGGAGGCACGCAGGCCAATGGAGATCCTACCTCCCTCTGCTTCAAGCTTTATTGAGGCTTCCATCTCACTCAGAGTAAAATCTAAAGTCTCCACAGTGCTGTAAAAGGCTTCATGAACTGATGGCTGCTGATAACTCCAGGGCAGCCCTTTTGTGCAGCAAGGTCATTAACTTGAGGTTCTAACCACATGTTCTTGCCATTTCTAATCATTTGCTTTTTGAATAAATTTCTTTCATTTCCAACAGTTTCAGCATTTTGGTTTTATAAGTATGTGCAAATTTTAATTTGTGGTTTCAATTGAATTTTAGCTTCACTCAAGTTTTTGTCAAAAAGACAGCTACAATCAACATGTGATGTCTTTTAGCTAGCAAGTGGTTTTAATACAATCACAGACAGAAAGCCAGTTAATGTATGAGTTATTCTTCCTTACTTGTAGAGAGCCTGTAAAAATATAATGCAGATGAAAAAAGCCACGATTTTAAACCTTTTCTTCTCACCCTGCTCATTTGGTGAATGATTCTCCCCTTTAATTTTGATCACATAGCTCAAATGAGGGTTCATATCATCATCACTGATGTACCTGCCACTCTACCCATGAGTGTGGATGCATGATCCAAGCTGAACCAGAGTCTTGTCCATGGACATTTTACAAAGGACAAAAGAAAGATGGTCTCTTCTTTTAAGGTGGTCAGCTTAGGTAGTGTGAGTCCAGGAAATGTCATTGGTTATGTTTACACCCTTGTTGTGACAGCCCATCTTGAAAATAATGCTGACACATAGAAGCAAAGGATGAAGGTAGAATTTTAATGGTATTTCAACCCTATGATCCACGTGTCCCTGGAAACTACCATCCCCTGACCTCCTGCCATTAGGTTATATCATTTAGTTAATTCCTCTGTTTGTCCGAGTTAGTTTATGCTAGGATTCTGTTATTTCCAACCTATATGTTCATTACCAAATGAAATTTCCATACAGATTTAGAATAGGTATAGCATTATAAAAGCTATCAAATCAAGCAGGTAGATAAATTGTATCAAGGATTTTGTGTTTGATGGATCTCAGGTTGCTGCATGAATTCTTATAAGAGGAAAATAATTTTTCTCTGATATTTCTTAAGTGCTTGTTTTATGGTAGTCTGCTTTAGAGAGTGGAAAACAATATGTATATACTTAACCAGACTTAGAAAGGAAACTATATTTGTCTATTCAGCACTTGCTTGCCAGAAAACATCATGTTGATGTAATTTAAATTGTTTCTTTTTAAAAGTAGGGGTGACTCTCATTTGTTTTATTTTATAAATAAAATAGAAAACAAACCCAAATGATTCTTTTAATTTTATTATGAGTTTAAACCTGCCTTTCTTTTTGATTTTCAACTTGAAAAGATGTCATTTTATAGCTGGAATATAAAATTAACAACATGTTTCTCTCTCCAAACTATTAATAAACACAGTGAGTCAGCCCAAGACAAATTAGAGATAATACAACATCCCATAATGCTTTCACGTGTATTAGCTTCTCAAGTAACTGCAGTTAGAAAGAGCTCACTATCCTTTCTGTTACATAATAATCTGTACTTGATTCCTGTTACGTCTTTTTGCTATTTTTTTTTTCCTGGAAGCCCCTTGAAAACACGTATCTTCTCTGTTATAATTTGCACTATCTATTATAGATCCAGGAGGTGTTAAAACCTATGATGATTGGCATTACTGAGGTAAACAAAGGAAATTAGAGGGGTTTGTAATCTAGAATTTAGCCTTAGGGAGTAAGTACTGAAAACATCAAATGCTTCTTTTGTTAGGTCTAAGTTTTGTTACATAACCTTGCACAATTTTATTCAACTATTTTATCTTAAATTACTCTTGTGTAAACTGTGAGCAATAATGATTTGCCATTACAATCTTCATGTGAAGATCATGGGGACTTGAATTATTTAATTATTTAAAATATTTGGAGTACCCACTATTTTGTGGGGAATATTTTAATTTTAATTTTGATTCATCATGAATTCAAACTAGTTTATAATTTATTGGATTACTTTCCTTGGGAGTCCAAGGGGAGGAATAAAGGATATTATCATGGCTTTCTCTCTTGATCTCTTTTTTTCCATCTCTCAGCAGCTTATAGCTTACCTATAGTCTCATGTAATCTCTCTACACCTTGTTGCAAGATTATTTTTTGTAAGCTTAAGGCTTTAAACACTGAATCCCAAGGAAAATCATGTAACTCAAAATTCCCAGGGAATATACTGTTTGGCAAAACTTGGGTCACATGCTAGATGTGTGGGCAGAACTGGGTTATGTGTTTCCCTCTGGTGGCTGAGTTCCCCTGAAAGGGGCAATACAGGTTAGGTGGAAAGAAGATGGAGAAAAGTCCATATAAAGCATGGAGAGAGAGCAGAATGGGGAAGAAAGGGAAGTAAAATTGGGAAGCCAGGTACTGATTAAAAAGGAAGCTGATTATTAGCTTTGAGGGCATACCTAACTGACACTTCATTTAGCAGATAATGGAGAGCCACTGAAAGTGTAAAAACAAGGGATTGACACGATGATGTATGTGTATGTGTGTATACATAGCATACAAATATTAACCTGTCAGGTGGGAAAGACCAAGAGAAATACTAGTTGGAAAACGATCTTAATAAATACTATAGAGTTCAAATCTATTAAAATAGTGCTGGTGAGAGATAAGGGGGAACCTGACCCAACATGATGTATTCAGAGAAGATAGCCATTCAAAACACTATAAAGAAAAATGACACACTGTATGGCAACCAAGGTTCAGAGCAAGACAAAAAAACCGTATCTGCTAAAACATTATTTTAGCAGATAATCTTCCCCAGAGAATTTTGAGATCTCTGTTATTTCCTCTCTTTTAACTGGAAGAAGAATATTGTAGTAGATGAATATAAAATAATTACAGGGAAATGGATTTCTTCTCGTTATGATGACTTTAAATAACACGCTTGTTTTCATGTCAATAAGTTGGCTGTTTAAGTCAATTTTGTTAAATAATGTTTTGGGGAAACAAAGAATATTTCCCTTTTCTCGTTTGTTGACCACAATTAAAGTTCTTTTCATTAATTTTTAATGTGATTTCTTTGTTAATCAGGTTGCCTCTAAGCTAAAAAAAGAAAAGAAAAAAAAAAAAAAAAGAATAGAGACCATATCTGTTTTGTTCAATACTGAACATGCATAACCTAGAATAATGCCAGTATAAAGCAGATGCTGAATACATTTGTTCAATAAATAAAGGAAGCATCTTCTGTCAAAGAGAAGTATTTTTAGTTTTATTTCCTTTAAAAAGGATTTGCCTTCTGTCAGTGAGGCAAATCACTTTGTCTTTCCCTATTCACTTTTGCTCACAGTGGTCATGTAGAGGAAAGCTAAATATTGTATTCCCAGTCTCCTCTGCTGTATGTGGAGTCTTAATTAGCTTCTCAAACACATTGCAGATAAAGCCTGTTAATCCTCTGACCTTCACTGAATTCAAAAGTTTTTGTGTTAATTGTTTTGAGAGAATAATAGACAGTTTTGCTGTTAGAAAAGTCATGGCATCTCCTCTAGAAAAACAGTAGAACCGGAAAGAAGACTTGAAAGGATACTCGTATCTGAGCTGCTACCCTTTGCCATCATTACATGACAGAAGGAGAGTCACTTCTAAACTTTATGGAAACCATTTGTTTTCTTACAACTATAAAAACTGACTTTAAAAATGATTTCTGTCCAAAAGCAGCACAATAGAAATTAGGTTGCTTGAGATAGTTGTAATTTTATATATTAAAGCCATAAGAGAAGAGAATTTAACATTGATATCCACACATTATTATTGCTTGCATTATTGCCTTAAAACTTCAGGATTCCCCTTTATATATGAGATTGGCCCATTCACATCAACATTCATTTCTATTATAATGTTTTAACCACTCAGGTACTAAAGACAAACGGACGAAAATTACCACCCACGTTTCACAGATGAGCAAAGAGAATGACATATTCTTTTTTTTTTTCAAGAGTAAAAGATCCTACTGCTTATACAAGAAGGGATCAGAACTTGAACTCTGTTCTGATTTCAAAACCGGGGTCAAAGCTTCAGTGATCGTCAGCAACTGGGAGCAAGGGGGTGCTTCAGGATCACTCAAGAGCAAGGTGACATACATATCAGTTTGCATCTGTTGTAATGGTATAGTTATTAATCACACTCCCTTTCATTCTCAGAAATATTCAGTATAGACAATTGCATCCCCATCTAGGCAGGTTTTTAAATCATACTTTCCCAGAGATTTAGATATGTTGAGCCCCAGACTCTATCACCCCCTGAGAAATTATGATTCAGCTGGCTTGGTATGGGGCCCATAGGTGATTCTAGGGAGATTCTGTGCTGCCATATCTATTAGTCTGCTTGGGCTACCGTAACAAAATACCATAGACTGGATGGCTTTAACAATATAAATTTATTTCTCACAGTGCTGGAGGTGATGAGGTAAGATCAAGGTGCCAGCAATGTAGATTTCATTCTGAGTCTTCTCCTGGCTTGCAGGCAGCCACCATCTCACTGTGTGCTCAACATGGCCTTTCCTTAGTGCATATACATGGAGAGAGAATGCTCTCTGGTGTCTCTTCTCATAAGAGCACTAACCCCTTCAGATCAGGGTCCTAACCTCATGGCCTCATCTAACCCTGATTACCTCCCAAAAGCCCCATTTCCAAATATCAACATTTTGGGGGTTAGAGCTTCAACATAATGAATTTGGTGGGGGGAGGCATAAGCATCAGTCCATAACACCAAATAAAGAAAGCACTCATTAAGGCCCATGAAGGAAGTAGCCATGAGCAATGAAACAATACTCTCCTGGCAGTTGGAAGACTAAATGTGAGGTCTACTCCTGCCACTGGCTGCATGACCTTGAACAAGTCCCTCATCATTCCAGGCTTCTGCTTTTTCTTTTTAAACCAAGGAGTTGGAATAGCATCCATGGCTCTTGGTTGAGATTGGGGGTCAGCCTGGGGAAAGGAGTATCTTGGGAGAGGACACTCTGTCAAATGACACGAGATTTCAGCAGGCACCTCCATGGAAGTTGGGCATGCATGAAGAGGTTTCTCTTTGACCATCACTGCTTTTAGAGTGTCAGTGTTGGTGATGGAAGAATGTCATCATCATCACTTACCTTGAAGCTGGAAAAAGAAAAATTTGAAAACTTGGGTAGATAATCCTTAATTTCTCTTTCTAAAGCTAAACGTTTTTTTAAACTTTATGATTGGATTTAGCAACTTCTTGATTAAATAACTTGTCTGTCAGCTGCTTGGTTTGACTACCCACAGACAAACAACACACACAATATGTGGAACAATAGCTGAAGACATATTTGATGATGTGAGCACAAACTGATTTTTTTAGTCCCTTTCCTACTGAGCTGCTGGAAGACAATAGTGTGAGCATCCACCCTTCCTTGCCAGCTGGCTTGTATTCCTAGACCAGGAAAATAACTGCCACAATTACCCTACCCATTATGACAAGTTGCCTCTGGTCGAAATTATTACAGCATGTCCTTATTAGTGTCTGAACTCCACTTGTATTTGTGCATTACACCTACCCAGTCCTGGATGAGTAATTTTACTTGTGAGAGCCAAATAAGCAGAATGTAGAAATAGCCTTGGACAAAAATAGCTGCTGTTACAAACGTGATTTAAGGGCCGAAATGGTTCAGATCATCATCCTTGGTGTCTTTGTTTAACAGAGGTGGCTAGGAGGGGTTATTGGTCTCAGAGGTGGAATGTAGCTGTTGCTCTGTTGGAAGAAAATTCGCTCCTCTGGCGACTTTTGTCCAGAAGGTAAATACTGTAATATGAGAAACTGGAGAGGCGGTATGTGCGATAGGCAAGTTCAGCATTGAAATCTCTTGGCAGGATTTTTCTTTCTGCCCCTTGTCAGCTGTCCTTTAGCATAGGTTGAAGGCGAGCGCTTTGCCTTTGACATTGCACATTTAAATGCCAGCCTATGCAATTTACAGTACAAAAGGGCAAAGATACATGGGGGAATGAGGGAAAAAATCTTCTCTCTTCCCATCGGTTGACCTTTTGGTTCTGCTTTATATAGACATTAAAAGAACCCCTATGACCATATTTCCAATCTTCAAAACAATCACAAAAATAACTCCTCATGCAATGTTATTTATATACACTGCTCCTCCTAGCCTTCATGCATTAGAATATAAAGCCTAATTTTCATCCCTAAAGACAGCCATTCCTGACTCAGCTGAAATTAAAATCAAATTGGATTCGGTGATGCTGGTGATGGGGTCAAAAAATTTAATATCTGTAAAAATGTGTAAAAATAAAACCACAATTTCATATATAGGAGTTTAGGCCAACAATACTTGCATCTGAAATGTATGCTTAACCTGCTTACCTCAGGTTAATTTAGAAATTTTCAAATTTTAAGAGATCAAAATGAAACAGGTATAAAAGAAAGTAAACCTGTTGATGGCATTGGTGCAAGGCAAATCTGCACTCTTGACAAATGATTTCTGTAATTCTTTCTAGATGTTCGTTCACTCATTCATTCGTTTATGTGTTCATTTATTGAGTCTTACCATGATAGTCAATCTTCTAGATGCTAGGCAGTAACAGTGGAAAGACCAAGCTGTTGCCCTTATAGAACTTCCCAGTCTAGTGAAGGAAACAGACAATAAGTGGTACATGTTATAACATCTTTGAGTGATAAGTGCTAGGAATAATTATGAGGGTAAGGGAATAGAGAGGAAGGTGCTATTTCCACAGGGTGGTTTGGAAGCCCTCTCTAGGGAGCTGCTATCAGAGCAGAGATTTGAATGAAGTGAAAGAGTGAGCTGAGCACAAGGCAGTGGAAAAAGTTCCATGTGAAAGATAGAGTAACTGAAAATGTCCCAGAGATCAAGGGACTGTAAAAGATGCAGTGCGGCTGGAATGGCATGAGCAAGGAGGGAGTGATAAGAGATAAAATCACCAAGCTGTGGAGATCTGGATTGTAAAGTTTTTTTTGTTTTGTTTTGTTTTTTGCGGTACGCGGGCCTCTCAGTGTTGTGGCCTCTCCCGTTGCGGAGCACAGGCTCCGGACGCGCAGGCTCAGCGGCCATGGCTCACGGGCCCAGCCGCTCCGCGGCATGTGGGATCCTCCCGGACCGGGGCACAAACCCACGTCCCCTGCATTGGCAGGCGGACTCCCAACCACTGCGCCACCAGGGAAGCCCTGGATTGTAAAGGTTTTTAATCCCAAGTCCAGTGGGGAGCTTTCAAAAGGTCTGAGTACAGATCAGTTTAAGCAATTACAAAAGTGAAAAAAAAAATGAGGAGGAATGATAAACATACTAGTCATGTCCTCTGTTGGCTAGAAAAGTCGTTTAATTTGCCTCTTGCTCTGTCCCCTTGCCTCTAGTGACACTGTAGTCCCTGAATTTTGCATACAAAATTCTTCTCTTCAGAAAAGGAAAAGGCTAGTGCCATCTGATGGCCACACTTGTGAACATCAGTCTCAGAGTATTGGCAAAAATGAAAGCATTCAGGACTCAGGGTAAGGAAGCTTTCAGTAATACTCATCACCCTAGGTAAAGGTATCTACTGAGTACATATAAAACTAGAACGAATTTAGAAACTCTGCTAAAATAGTGGCTGATGCTATTCTGCGCTACCTGCAATCTTTTAGTTGAGTCCAACTGATAGTTATTTTTGTCTATATATGTAATTCCATTCACATAATGGGTATTAGACAAATTCTTATTCAGTTGAAATGAATCTAATGTATATTCATCAGTGACATACCATCTCCCTTTCCTAAGTATATGACTGTAATCCCCTTGAATCCAGCGAGAGACTATATCGTGTTCTATTCATTGTAGTAGTTGTTGTTGGAGTGTGATTATTTGGCTAGCACGTGGATTTTTTTACATAGTGTTCACCTAATAAATGTAAATAAATATAACTAAATTTATAGGAAAGAAAGAACTATGTTTTAATGTTACATAGAAGTTTATCTCAAGGGCTGTGGACTCAGACTGCCTGGATAAAGGTCATCCATATGACCTTATGGGTAAAACTTAGTTTCCTCATCTGGAAAGACACTAACAGTTCTCACTTCATGAGGTTTTTGTGAAAATTAAATGAGAAAATGTAGGTCAGATGCCTAGTGCAGTATCTGGTATATTATAAGCAGTCAATACATAGTTCCTATATTTATCATTATTATGAGTCTTATTTATTCTGCTTGACATTCTGAAGGTCAGATTATGTTTCATGGAAAAGTTACGTATGAAAAAAGTAAGTAGCTCCTAAAGATGGTTTAGTTGGATCATTCAATACGCATTTGATTGAATACCTTCTTTGTAGTAAGCACTGTTCTGGCATGTCCAACAAACATGGGCTTTACTAAGAAGAATTGAAAACTCCATGACGGCAAGCTTCTGGGGGTTTAATCACTATGTTTCCAGAGACTAGAGTGGCATCTGGCACAGAGTACATGCTCAGTACATATTTGCTGAATGAATGAATGAAAAAGAACTCCATAGATATTAAGACTCTCTAGTTTTACTTCTTAGTCGTGTAACTATTGAAAAAGGAACTTGATATAAATTAAGGTTTCTTGTACGTAGATGTATACAAAACTGGAATGTGCGCAAAATTATATTATTGTCATTATATTTTTGCCTAGGAGAAGGATATCAGTATTAATGCTATCCTGAGGTACTGGTTTTTCAGCAATGATCAAAAGATTCTTGCATTACTAATTGGGAGAAGGATCCTTAAAGAGAGGAATTTTGGTACAACTATTATGCAGATTACTCAATTTGTTTATGTTGACTTTTTCCCTAATATGTACATGTGTACTAAAAGGTAACTCACCTGTATACTTTCTTATTTCCTATTCAGCCAAAACTCATCTCTGCAGCATATGTGCTCAAGGATTCATTTTTCTGAGACTTAAGAAAAGCTGATATTTGCATATACATTTACTATCTATTAATAATCTCAGGAAAGCATCAACTACTTGCTAATATTCAACATATGTCCATGGAAGTGCCCTTTTAAACAGTGAACTTCAGACTATCAGAGCAATGTGAAAATTTTTATACTTTAACTCACATATTTTCCAAGTACTCCTGCGGATCCTGTACAGTGGTTTCTTATATAGTACTTATTCTACATTTTAATCATGCTTCAGTGGTCTAGAATTTTTTAAAACTCTGAATAAAAAGGATCTTGTAACCTTAATGTTAACCTTGATCAATATTTCAGAAAGTATTAGGAAAGGATTATTTATTGTGACGTAGGGGAAGTGCTAATCACAAAGACCCAGCATGGGTTCACCAAAATCAAATAAGGCATGTAAAATTAACCTTAATTCTTTATCTGATAGTGAACTGGAAGATTAGAGAGATTATGTACACTTGGTGAATGTGTAGCAAATCTTTTGAAAAGGTGCCTTGTGATATGTGATTAAAAGGGAGAGAATGGACTGAATACAAGGGACAGCTAGTAATCCTTTGGACTTCTACTTACCAACTCAATAATAAACAACTCTTAACCGGCAGAGATCTCTAGGGCTGTGTAGAGACCTGCACCATTACTTGGGAGTTTCTGGATTTAGTTATCCTTGATAAAAAAGATCGAATTGTGGCACTATTACGTATTTCTTTATTTGTAGGAGGCTCATTCATGACTCATCAATGGTTTATGATACATTTGCTATCACAATAGGCCAGGACGTCTTCAAAGTCAATAACATTTATAACAATTTTATGTGGAAGAATGCTTACTGGGACCTATATTCACTTGCCAGCTGGCTATATCAAACACTACTCTGTCTGTTGTTGAGTGCTTTCCGTACAGTGCCCTAGTTATTCTTGCAGAATTTACTTTTTTCAAGTCTGTGAAGTCATCAATTCAGTCGTATCAGAAAGAATTAATGCTTCTTTCTCAGTGCTTTAGTTACTCCTAAGTAATCTCAAGTCACAGCATTGTACTCTTAAAAGAAAATTCTCTCTCTTTTTCTTTTTTTTGTAATCAATATTGTCTGGTACGTCACCAAGTTATTATTTCAGATATAGTCTCAAAGTGGTGTCCATAGTTTGATGGTTTGATGTCAGAAAGTACAGGTATATACAGGTCTCTGCACTTGAAGCACTTCTGATAATCCCTTTAGGAACAAATGCAGAGTGGTGTGTCCAAGCTTCAACTCAGCACACTGTCCCCTCCCTCAGCTCTTGCTCCAAGACCCCTGATTTAGCAGCCTGGGGTGCTTATGTTATTGCCATTACTTCCACCAGCGCCCTTAGCACTGAGAATTTGTTGAACACTGTGTGATAAAACCCTTAAAATGATGTTTTCAGAGTCTCATTGCATAGATTACAAACTTTGTAAAGATTTTTATTTTTTAAAACACATTCCTCCATGAAATACTATTTATTAACTCTTGATTTCTTAACTCTTTTACTCTTTTTTTCTGTGCTACTTTCTATGTAATGTGACTTTTTTATCCCCCAACCCCATCCCCCATCAAATAAACATACACAATGATATGTTTTAACTCAGAGAATTATTAAACATTTTAGACAATTTTTGCATTCTAGCCTACTGGAAGCAGTCAAATTTTAAATTAGCTAGTTACTAATATCACAATTATTATTTTTTCTTTATTTCTTATTTTTTTTTAATTTGTTTTTGGCTGCGCTGGGTCCTCGTTGCTGTGTGCGGGCTTTCTCTAGTTGTGACGAGCCGCGGCTACTCTTCCTTGCGGTGTGCAGGCTTCTCACTGCGGTGGCTTCTCTTGTTGTGGAGCACAGGCTCTAGGTGCGTGGACTTCAGTAGTTGCGTGGGCTTCAGTAGTTGTGGCACGCGGGCTTCAGTAGTTGTGGCTCATGGGCTCTAGAGCGCAGGCTCAGTAGTTGTGGCGCACGGGCTTAGTTGCTCCACGGCATGTGGGATCTTCCCAGACCAGTGCTCGAACCCGTGTCACCTGCATTGGCAGGCGGATTCTTAATCGCTGAGCCACCAGGGAAGCCCTTTATTTCTTCTTATGGTTTTTCACATTATATAAACTTTAAAATTTTTTTCTGATTTATCGTTATAATTTAATTTTTTTTTAAATGGTATTATTTTACTTAAACTCCTAAAATTTTTACCACAAAATTTCCATTCATGGAAGTTATTAAAAGGTTTATGTTAGAGTTTTGTTAGTTTCTGGCTGAAGCCTTTTAAAAACAGCACATGATCTGTTAGTAAAGAGATGTAATCAATAATGATCAGATATTTTGCTCAAATATTAGGAGACCAAGAAGGATGTTTACAACCTCACCAGGAAGCCTTACCACAATGACTGGGGGATTTTGAAACCTAGAAAGAAAAATGTGACGTTTCTCAAATTAGATAGTCTATGAGCACCGTTCAGCTAAACATTCTGTATTGATAGAAATGTTCCATATCCACATTGTTGAAAATGGTAGCTACTAGCCACATGCGTTTTCTAACTCTTGAAGTATGACTGGTGCTACTGAGAAGCTTAATTTTAAATTTCATTTAGTTTTATATTTGAATAGCCAAATGTGGCTAATGGTGCCCTGTTGGCCAGCACAGCTTACTCTTTTAGTTTACTAGATCCTTCCTTTACCCGCTCCCCACTCCTTTATTTATCTGAGAACCCAGACACAGAAAATAAATTGTAGTTTTACTTAACACAGGGGTCAGTTAGGATTCCTATGCTTCCTAAGAGCTGGGTAAGTTTCCATGGAGTGCTGGTAATCTCGCTCTTGGGGAAAAAAGTATAGCACTGAATTAGCATTTGTTCATTTCCATGGTGTAAACAGTCCCACCATAACCATTTTGAAGCTACCAACATGAAATCACCCAGCTGGAGAAATTTCTAAAAATTTGACTAGTGGCTCTCACAAGCTTGTACGAACTGGCTCTGATGTACTTATGCCCTGTGAAAGTCCAAAGCCCTCCCACCTTTGCTTCAAAATCCCAGAGCTTTGTATGCTCAAGATCACCTCTGGCTGTGAGCCCTGCTCTTACTTAATTGGTTCAGTTAGTAGGTTGGCTTGTTAATCCTCTTGATTCTGTCCTTTATTCTCACCACCACTTGTCTTTAATTTGCACAAAATCCATTCACACAAACTATTTATGTAAAGAGTTGAATTTTAAAAAAAGGAGTTTATGGATGGTAGAGCATATGTGTGTGTGTGTGTGTGTGTGTGTGTGTGTGTGTGTGTGTGTGTGTGT